>NC_056750.1:794459045-794641545 GCF_019279795.1 Protopterus annectens
TCTGGAGCACGTATTCAAGTTTCTATCAAAGGAACAGATTGGAAAACTCTGCATTGTCTTGGGCCCAGTAGGGGTGCAGATTTTCTATGTGGCTTTAATTCTAGGAAGTGAGAAGCACTAAATGCCTGTGACGGTCGCGGCCTCTTTTCTTTCATTCTGATTCGCTGTTTATCTTGGATGCTGGCTGGGGGGAACTATTGTTTGATCCAACAATTCCAGAAGGCAGCAGTGCTTGCTGGGAAGGAGTGAGAGAGTAAGTAAGCTTGCCAGTCTAATAAAATGAAGAAGGGAGACTAGGCCAATGCAAACGTAGTTCTCCTTGACTGATTACATCTGCTGAAGAGCCGCAGCTCATTCACTTACTGGTATCCTCCCCCCTCTGCAAAGGAAAAAAAAAAGATTTAGACACTGCCCATTTTGCAGTTAAAAATTCCCAAGAAACATTGTTCTTTAATCAGAAAACAGACACAGAAACAAATTCTGAGCGTGCAAACTCAGTAATGTACTCCTAGAAGAAGAAATCATTTCCACTTACTGTTAACAGCTGCCTTTTATTATCGCTCTCTAATATCACAGCAGGACTTTGAACATTAAAAATGCCAGGTTCAGCAGGTGAAAAACAACACATCTAAACAGCACAGCACAGAAATCTGTGATAGGCAAGGCATTCAGGAAATATAACTGCTGATATCTTCTGAAAGGAATTCAGATTTTAGATCAGAATTGAATTTATAAAGCTCAAGTAATCTTACATTTTTTGACAGCAACAACTCTTCTACTGAGTGCTATCGACTTGCATATGCCTCTTGTTTATTAACCGCTTGTTTCCAATTAATTCTTTGTCCTGTTGTTTACATTGACAAAACACATTTGATTTTCTTGTTTTGTGCTGCACATTATTTGTCCCTCAGCACTGTCCTGGGTTTGTGCTACAGCTAAGTTTCTAGGTTTTAGTCCAATGTTCCATCCCTGACTAACATGCCCTCGGTGAGTCCCAGATCCAGTCCACACTAGCATTCATGATCATGATCAATAAAGACTCTGACATCACTATACAAAGTCGTGACAAAATAAAAGACTGTCTAGCTTTTGTATACCATTCCCAGTTTTTCTGCAAAGCATTCCATGCCACGGTCCATACAATCTCCTCTGCAAGGGAGCAAACTCCATGGCTTATCTCAGGTAAGCAGTACATGCATGATTTTTTTTTCTGTTTGGGTGTGCAGATTGAGGGTGTCTGTTTCAACAAGGAGTTCCAATTGCACTCAGCATGCTGATTTCTTCTCTGGTCTCCACTGTTCTGGAACCTGAAAAAATTATCCTTAGAAACACGAGGTCACTGCTTCCCATGAATTACTATACTACTTCAGTTATCCAAAAGATTCTTCTTCCATATATTTCACATTTCATAAATTTGCAAGTTTATTTTCTTCACAACAAATGATTTTGATAAAATTATTTAGATAATGTCTGTTTATAATCACAAAATCTGATATTTGAATGAGCCATATGATGCTTAACTGACAATGACTGGATAGATTATAAGTGATGCATATTTGCACCTACAGTTGTTTTAATGGTGTCTGTGATGTACAATGTTTGCAACTAAAGTGGTGTCAATGTTGCTTGTTTTTCATTTATATAAATGTAAGATTGCCTTTGTCATACATAACTTAATAAAGACGTTCATTGGAAAAAAAAAATCTGATCTTTATAATTACATACAATCCACTCAGGGAAAAAAAGGATGGCTACTAAAAGGGTAAACCCTGGTTTCATTAATGTATCTGAACCTTTTCAGAATCCTTATAAACACTACATAAGGTCAAGAACGAAAAGTCCATTTTTTCACATATACCCTAACGATGTACATCCGATTACATATAAAAGCAATGTCAGAAAAGATGAAAAGGTAACACAGACAATAATTGCCTCACGGACGCCAACTTAAATTCATTGTTAAAGGAAACACTTGGGAAATGAAAACTCCAGGACGGGAAAATACAACTGGAAAGGGAAACGCAAGCAATAATAGCAGAGGAAAGACAACTCAAGGTAGCCATATTGAATAATTAATGTAAAAAATGTATTTAAAAAAGAATTGAGGAACAAACATGAAAACCCAGCAGCAGCAAACACAAAGCTCTGAAACTTTCACTAAAGAAAATGATGCAATCCCATCTGCAGCATTGTATACAGTTCTGCTGAACTCATATTTGAAATGGTAGACAAGATGTTCAGGGCAGACAGCCACGGGGGAAGAAAGGAAGTGTTTTATTTACAGTCTCAGTAAATCAACAGACAACACACACTGCTGTGGGTTCTGTTCCCACTACAGTTAGTTGGATTAGTTTTCCAGTATTGCCACTGCAGTGCAAATTATTGGAAGTGGCTTCAATCCTGACAGTGCTGTCCTTTGAATGAAATGTTACATTGAGGCCTCATCTATCTGAGTTGGTAGTAGCTCAGGTGTTTTATTTAAAGAGAAGGAAAAGAACCCTGGTGCCATGGCCAAATTTCTCCTAGTTGGTGTGACTACCACCTCAGGTCTCCCTTGCATACAGACCACTGGCCTATCGGGACCAACCCAGTCAACAAAGTGTAAATAAATAAAACTGCTTGTTTATGCTTGCAAGATGACTGCAACTGCCTTCATGAAGACAATGAAAGTAAACACATGATACAAAACTCAAATAAGTGGGACGGCTATAAAACAGATATTGTGTGTTTCCAGAAAGATACATTATTTATTAGCTTATTCAATAAATAATCAAATAAGCAGAAGTGGAGCAATCAATTCTTATATGCCATTGGTCAATGATCTGAATGCATCCCATACTCTTCTCCTTAAAGATTAGTTTAGACGCCTGATGGCATTATAGCTGGTAATGTACAGACACCTAGGAGTTAATCATGTTTCTTCATTCCCACAAAGCACCTGATATTACTGGTTATTTGTCCCAAAACAGCTATAAGGCACAAATACCAACTCTATGCTGCAGAAGGATACAACTCTGACAGCAAGCCTAGGATTGGTAACAACCAGGCAGCTAGGGAAAGTGACATTAAGCAGCTGATGTAGGTTTGTCTACCTTGTGAGAGAACTCCTAGACTAAGCTCAACAGAAGCAGCAAGCTGGTAGAACAAGCTCTTAGGACTGAAGGTTCCTCGAAAGCACAGTACAGGAGCACGCTGTCAGGAGCTGATATCAAGTTGCATTCTTTGAAGAGGTAACTGCATAACTTCACAAAGGTCTAACAGTGCATGCTACTTATTCTGACCTTGACTAAAACATTAAGCAGCACTCTTCATAACAGAGTATCTGAAAAATGCATTCAGTGTCAAGCTATTCGTAGTTTTAAGTGTAAAACCCTGGTTAAGCTATGTGATGCAACAAGTAAAGATGGGACTACATGCAATGTCTCAGTGGTGTGTACCGTAGTAACTTTCTTGACTTTTCTTCAAAATAAACTGAGAAAGAACACAACTATGGATTACCATAATCTGGGTAGCACAATGACTTCAGATAATTTAATACCAGCTAATGTGCCGTGAAGAAAATTTGCAATCCTAATTTTGCATACAATTTTGCGAAAATAAACTGTCAAATTATAAACACACCACAAAGAGGACCCAGGCATAATGGCGGACAACGGTTGAAGCTCTGAGCAGAATACATCTACCAAAGTCAGTGAAGGACATCCTGAAGCCCACCATCTAAGCTTAAAAGGGTATTCTAGTTACCCCAAGGAGATCACTATGCCACTTCATATCTTATCTATCTAACCCAATGACAAGGAACTTCCAAATAACCCAGATGAAACAATTTGAATAAAGTACCATTACTAAAAAATCACACAGTGAGGAAAAGATTAACGAGCCAAAAAAGGTTTCAGGAGGCATTGTTATATTATTTTTCTTATATGTGCTTACAGGTACAAAAAGGAACTCAATCTGGATTTTTGTGTAAAGTATATATGTCTACTGTCAGAACACCCCTAAACTTAATAATCGTAAATTTTAAAAATAATGTTGACATGGTGCTAGCTGTACACAACAAAGGCAAAAAACAGCCCTCACATGGACAGATGTTAATCGAATATTGTGCGGTTCAAGAAACATATCCGCAGGAAGAGCTTGCAAGCTAGGGGGTGAGCATATGTCGGAGGGAATGAAACAGTCCAACCCACTGCAATGCCAGTTTTTACCTATTATACAGGTTGAAGGCATACATTGTATGGATTGGGGATGTACATTTGGCTCTGCCAATCTGCATTCAACCAGTAGTCTTCGGAAAGCACACGTAGATTTACACATGTACTCAAAGGAAACAGCAAGCACCAAAATGGAAAATGTTAATCCTCCCAAAGATTACTGGGTAACATAACTGGTGCAGTATGTTAAATCCCACCCAAGGACAAGAGCCCAATGTTACACGGTCCATGCAGACAGGCAGAAGCAAAGAGAGTGTTATGGGACAAGGCCAGCTTATTAAAATGTATATTAATTTCAGTTTATTAATGATGCTATAATATGAATGTTAAAAAGCAAATATAATTTGTATGTAGGGCTGGGAAAAACACAGCTTTATAAGCCACAATATCCCTGTTCATTTTAAACTTTTAGTATGTAATAAGAGAGAATAGTACGTGTTGCATGAAGTGAGGCATGTAGTTACTACAAAAAGGAATTGGTTAGCCTGACTCCTCCAGGCTAGGAGTGCATTGTTGCTAGGGTAGGTTTGAAACATACAGGGTCAGAAACAAGACCCCTTGGAAGCAGGTGAATCATGTATAGGAAGGTGTTAACGTGAAGATCACAAGGGATAAGGACATTTGCAAAGTTTTCTATAGGACACAGTCATTATAACATGAAATTGCATGAGCAGTTTGATAAGAAAATCTATAAAATTAGTTTTTTATGTAAAGTGAGAAATGCTTCATCAAGAATTAAGACGACCAACTCCCAGTGCTGTAAAAATAAAATTTCTGTTTGCACATCCTGAAGTGTTGTTCCTGACTAAAGGCATATAAGGTAAAGTCTTAATGTTATTTATTTATGATTTTAACAATTTGGTGCCATTCTCTGGATCTGAACTTTGGTATTGCTGCAGGAGAGTTCTGGAATAGGGCCCATCACAGATTTTCTGTGAATTCCACAATACTTTATATGGAATATTCAGAGACTCAGATGTGCAGCTATTCAGGATGTGCAAACATACTAGCCTTGGCAGGGAAATTGTTTAGTAAGGGGAAAAGGGTTGGTTTGTGCTTTTTTTTTTTTTTTTTTTAGACAATTTTAGCAAATTTAAGTGCATGACTGTGTTTGTAGTACAAGTGCATGACTGTGTTTGTAGTACAAGTGCATGACTGTGTTTGTAGTACAAGTGCATGACTGTGTTTGTAGTACAAGTGCATGACTGTGTTTGTAGTATAAGTGCATGACTGTGTTTGTAGTACAAGTGCATGACTGTGTTTGTAGTACAAGTGCATGACTGTGTAGTACAAGTGCATGACTGTTTTTGTTTGACTGAGTGGTTGTAAGATATACAAGTAATAGTAGGAGGACCCCACAGTAAAAGAGTATAGTAAAGGTATGTGCACATACAGTAAAAGACAAATTAACACAAGGAGGCGCCTTGTGTCGAGGGCGGTACCCTCAGGATTGAAAGGTAAGAAGTATGAGAGATGTTTTTATTCTGTCAATGTATGACTGTATAAGAGAAAGAAAAGAAAAAGTTAAAAGCTAAAAATAAAGTTAAAACAAGTTCATGAGCCCACTGC
The DNA here is from genome assembly GCF_019279795.1 of Protopterus annectens. Classification (NCBI taxonomy): domain Eukaryota; kingdom Metazoa; phylum Chordata; order Ceratodontiformes; family Protopteridae; genus Protopterus; species Protopterus annectens. The sequence goes on from NC_056750.1 coordinate 794,464,829, forward strand.
ATGACTGGGACGTAGACTATACAACAAGTTCATGAGCACATAGCATAATTGGGACGTAGACTATATACTGTTAAAACAAATTCATGAGCTTACCACATGATAGGACATAGAGGTATGCATTGTTAAAATAAATTAATCAGCCCAAAAGCACGCTGGGACTTAACAGTGTGATTGCATGAAAGTACCCTCAGAGTAATAGTGGTCAGTTCTGGACACAGTACCTATCTGTCCAGTTATCCCGACCACAATGCTGGAGCTGTAACTTTTGAGATTGCACAGGGGCGAAAGCAAGGGGGTGCTGTGGGAAAAGGCTGAACAAAACCTCTCCTCTGTTGCTGCACGGTGACAGACTTCCTACCCTTCCCTCCCTGTATGGTATGGGGATTACTACAGTTATTTTCTGTCTTTGCAACTGCCAGAATACAGGAGTTGTAAGGTAAGCCTAACATTTTTATTATTACCGATTTATAAAATAAGAAAAATGGGAGCAAAGATAAGCAAGCAAGATCAAATCCCTGAAAAGGGAACACCTGCATGTTTTATGTATTTTAATTATAGAAAGGAAAGTTGTAAATATCTGTATGAATGGTTTCAGCTTAGTAAGAATTGTGCTGCTGGGGTGTTTCCATTAAATGGAACTTATGATAAGACTAAATTGCTGACATTGAAAGGCATTTTGGAAAAAAAATGCGAAGTAAGTGGGGAACAAATTACAGCATTTCATTCTTAGTACAGTAAAGCACTTAAAAGGGGAAAGGAGTCAGCATTAAGAGGGTTGCAGGATGTTAATAAGAAATTGTTTCAACAAGTAAGAGATTAAAAAGGCAGTACTGACCAGTAAAAAGGGATCCTTTTATCCTGTCTTAGCAGGTTTGGAACAAACTGAAAATGGCCAAAAAGCAGAAACGTCTAAAGAGGATATTAATCATCCAGTAGTTACTGCACCCCACCCCCATATGTACCAGTACGGGTGGCTCTTGTACAACATTCTGCTGTTTCTCAGATCTCTGCATTTTTTTGAGCACAAGGTCAGCATGGTACTGTTACATCTCAACTTAGTTCTGCTGTTAGCGCTCATCTTTAGAACAGCATCTGCAGTTAAAAAGTTTTTTTCCTTCCTTCTTCCTATCATTTTCAACAAGCTTCTACCTTTCCAACAGGAGCACTAGTGTTTCACACTCCTGTGGCTCATCACAAGCGCTCACATGATACATTCTTCTGGTATGGTTATGATTTTTTCAAAAGTTGTGTCTCTTCAACTTGCAAACACACAACATGGAGACAAGTGCTATGCCAGAAATGGGACTGTACCAGTAGAGAAAAACAAATGTAATGACACCAAACATGAAAGTTTGTTAAAACTCTTTGCACTTAAAAAGCTATGACTGGGGGCGTGGCATGAAACAAAAAAGACCACAGTGAAAAACTTCTCAAAAGCCGATTTCACACTTCTAAAAACTAGTGTGGTCTCCTTTAAGGCCCCTGAGCCAGTGGTAAACATTACTCAAACCGCTGAATCACTTACAAATGCCTTCTACCAGCACCTACAGGACTGCATGGATCAGGCAATCCCAAACAAAACTAAGACTCTCTGTACCAAAGGCAAGCGTCCAGTCTGGTGGACCCCAGCCATAAACAAGCTCTACAACAAAAGGAGGAAGCTACTACAAGATAGAGCAAAATCCTTGAAAGGTAAGACACCTTTGATCATTATAAGTAAAAACTAAGAGCTCTCATAAAATCATCCAAGGCAAATTTTGAGAGAAAAATCGCCAAGGACTCTAAAGAGAATCATAAGGCCTTCTTTAGCTATGTTAGAAACCTAGGAGGAAACTCCCAGATATGCTCAGAATTAGTTCAAAATGATGTGAAAATTACTGAACCTACACACATTGCCAACATACTGGCTGACAGGTTCAGTGCAAACTTCTCCCCTCCCCAAAGGAGAGATATCTATTCCAGAGGATTGTAGCCCCCCAAACATCTCCAACGCCCAGGTGAGAACTGCCCTCACTAAGGCAAAAAACACAGCATCCACCGGATGGTGTCCCCGGCTGTGTGCTTCACGAACTCAACGAGGAATTAAACCCACAGTTAGGACAGCTGTTTAATCTTAGCCTCACCTCAGGATACGTACCCAAGGAGTGGCGCCGGCGACTGTGGTCCCACTTCATAAGGGCGGTGCCTCCACAGACCCTGGAAATTACCGCCCCATTAGCTTGACAAGCCTTATCTGCAAAGCCATGGAGAGGATCATAATGGAACTCATAAATAAAGACATAGGGAACTTGCAGACTTTGGATCCAACCCAGTTTGGCTTTGTCAAAGGCAGATCCTGCCTCTTAAACTTGGTTGACTTTTTCGAGACTGTCACCAAGGCCATTGATGAGGGAAAGGCAGTCCATACAGCCTACCTCGACCTGGCAAAGGCCTTCGAGACAATACCCCACTCAGGTATCATCGAAAAACTCATCAGCTTGAATGTAAACCCATACATCACAAGATGGGTTGCAAACTGGCTAAGTGACAGAACCCACAGGGTCAGAGTTGCTGGAGCCATGTCAGACTCAAAGCCTGTCACAAGTGGTGTCCCACAGGGCTCAGTCTTGGGTCCACTCTTGTTCGGCATCTACTTTTCTGAAGTACAAGCAAACACAGGTGGGTTATGGCTGACAAAGTTTGCAGATGACTGCAAACTGGGCGCCATAGTCGAAAACACATCTGACACAGATATCCTCCAGAAGGGCCTCACAGAAACGGATAACTGGTGCCAGAGCCATGGCCTGAAGTTAAACGCCAAAAATGCGTAGTCATACCCTTCGGGAAAAACAAGGTTACCCCTAGCTACCATATAGATGGCAATCCACTGAGCACAGAAAAAGTCATCAGGGATCTGGGGACCCAGGTTGACAGTAGCCTTTCGTTTGACACTCATGTTGCTAAAGTAGTTAGGAAAACCTTCTATATCGCCCACCTGATCATGAAGGGATTCACATCTAGATCAAGGGAGGTTATAGTCCCCCTGTACTCATCACTCATTAGACCTATGATTGAGTACAATGCCCCGTTCGGAATGTATCTGACCAGACACCTGCTGCAGCTTGAAAGGCCCCAAAAGTTCCTCACCAAAAGGATAAAGGGTCTCAAAAATATGTCTTATGCTGCCCGACTGAAAGAACTCCAGCTCTATTCAGTCTCATACCGCTTGCTCAGAGGTGACCTGTGCCTGACATATAAGGCCATGTCAAACCCAGATTTGATGAATATGCTTCACCTCAAAAAATCTAGATCCCTCAGAACCACAAGGGCGGGAGACTTAAACCTTGACACGGTTATAAATAGAACGTGCTGGAGGGACAAATTCATCACCCAGAGACTCCCTATGCTGTGGAACAAAATCCCGGTACATGTGAGGCAGAGCACCTCTCTGGCCTTGTTCAAGAGGAATCTTGACCAATGGATGGGAAGATTGCAGATATACCCCAGGGATTACTTCAGTGTCACTGCTTGACAGAGGCACAGCAAAATGATAGGCATAGTTTTTATTCAAACTAAAGGGGTGGCGAAAGCCACATAACTATGGGCTAGGCTTATAAATGCCCTTGGGCAGATAGCCTAGTATGAACCTATGAACCTATGGGCACGATAAGTGACCGTTACTACATCTGTGGTAATTGTGCCTACAGACTGGTCTAAATGTTGCTTTGTAGGCTATATTACTTCCTGCTATTCAACATTTCAAACCTCCACCAGCAGGTAGACTGAAAAATAAGTTAGCAATCCACTGGGCAGAGCAAGTATTTTCAATCTTTAATCCTGGGTATGGAGTGCAAAGGACAATGCTTGAAATCACTATGTTGTCGTGTCTTTCGGCTTTTCCCGGTTAAGGGTCACCACAGTAGAACTCCGGTCCGCTGATTGGCAGTAGATTTTTAAGTGCACAGTTGCCAGCTCTGACGCACAACCTTCAACGAAGGAACGCCCATTCACGCATGTCTCCGCACAGAAGACGCTCTATCTGAGAATCAAACCGGACAGCGTCTTACTGTGAGGCGACAACGCTACTTGCTTAATCAAATTCTACAGGACATGGCCAATGAAACTTCACATCACATCAGAATGGCAAATCGAGAAATGACTAAAATTCGAACTGTGGTGTTACAGAATCGAATGGCACTTACAATGCTTGCTGCAAAAGAGGGGGGTGGGGTCATGTGCCATCAATAAGGAGTCGTTGCTGTTCATATACTAGTGACCATCATAATGAAAAGAAAAAAACTGTCAAACTTCATGAAACAAAAGGCCAAAGAGTTGGACAGCACATCCAAAAATTGGACACGTGGTTGGGTAGTATTTTTAGTAACCTGAAAACTAGCATAATCCAGGGTATTGCCATTGTACTTTTTATTATATTTATAATCATTTTAGCATTTTCTATTCTAAAGGCTGCAATTACAAAATGTTTAACCTCACCTGCACATGAAATGCCACTGCATGCACAAATCAATGACCGTTCTATTTTGAAAAATAATTATGACTACTACTATGACACTGAGGCATATTTTATCAAGTTAAAAAAAAATAAAAATATAATTATATGTATGGCATGACACTGATAGTGTCAGAGGGAGAAAACTGTTATGGGACAAGACCAGCTTATTAAAATGTATATTCATTTCAGTTTATTAATGATGCTATAATAGGATTGTTAAAAAGCAAATATAATTTGTATGCAGGGCTGGGAAAATGCAGCTTCATAAGCTACAGTATTGTATTTTTTTAACTGCATTCTTTTAGTATGCAATAAGACAATAGTATGTGTTGCATGAAGTGAGGCATATAGTTATACAAAAAGGTATTTGTTAGCCTGACTCCTCCAGGCTGAGTGCGTTGTTTGAAACATCCAAGGTCAGAAACAAGACCCTTTGGAAGCAGGTGAATCATGTATAGAAAGGCATTCACATGAAGTCTAAGGTGAAAATCATGAGGGATGAGAACATTTGCAAAGTTTTCTGTAGGACACCGTCATTACAACATCATGAAATTGCATGAGCAGTTTGATAAGAAAATGTATAAAATTACAGTTTCTGTATGTAAAGTGAGAAATGCTTCATCAACAATTATAAAGACTAACTCCCAGCACTGCAAAAATAAAACTTCTGTTTGCACATCCTTAAGTGTTGTTCCTGACTAAAGGCATACAAGGTAAATTCTTAATGTTATTTATTTATGACTAACAAGAGCAACAGAGATTTTTCGGTGGAAGGGGTCACGATGGATGGAGTGTGCAGGGAGAAGGGAAAAATAATCCGTGCTGACTACGAATGTCGAAATGTGTATAAGCCCATTTTCAATGAAGTACTGGTGAGAAAAGTTCAAAATAAAAATAAGTGTACAATTTCTGCCTGTTTCTCCCTACATCATCAATTGTTCTTCCTGTTCCAGAACACTGGACTTCTCTTCCCGCTACAAAGTTAGCACATAAAGGACCAAGTACTCCTTAATGATCCAGAAATAGAGCTAGCAAATCTCTGACTGCCTCACTTTGAGCATGGCTGTTTCAAGTACACACCTGTGTGGTTAAAAAAAAAAAAATTATACACGTGTGTGTATATGTGTGTGTCCACATGCACACATATACGCCATGTACACATACAAACGTGTGTGTGTGTGTGTGTATATATTTTTTGCAAAAACGGGATAACTATCGAATGTCTGATCATCAAACGTTCACTCGCCGAACTTTCATTTCATTGACAGGTTAAGTAACTACTTGTCCAACACTTCCCCATCTCACAAATGGAATTGTTAACCCCCCCCCTTTATATATATATATATATATATATATATATATATATATATATATATATATATATATATATATATATACACACACACACACATACACACACACTCCAGGACTGCACTACATCATAGAAAATGGATCTGAATTCCCATCAGGCTCATGTCTAGATTTCTTGGCCCACTTCTTGAGCAGTGACTGTACCTCAGGGCGAGTAGATTCTGTCACGGTACCTTGGGCCAACAACTTGATATACTGGTTCTCAAAACAAATGGAAAGGTAAAAAAGATGGCTATGCAAAGTCTTTGGTGCAAAATTTGACAGACTAAACACTGAATGTGGTTGTGAGATGCACCTAAGCAAAGCGAGTCTCTATTATGGCAGTCCTTATGGGAAATCTGCCTCCTACACTGACATTTCCCTTTCTTGGAAGACATGTAACCCATTTAAAAATAGAATAAAAAGACAAAGGAACCCCAACAGTGTTGGAAAGCGAAGACCTGGTATAACCAGCATAGTGAAGGGCACTCAGACCACTGTCAGACAATGATGTTCAGACTGGTGGCAATGAAGTTCTGGTATCACAGCGTATGTCACGTTTATGCCACGTACTTGCACAGGGCACACACATCTGACTTAAGACCTCCTAGGTAATAAAGGCTTTGGTATAATGGTGAGCTACCGTTGGCAGGATATCCCAGAAGTAATGAGTACTGCAACAGTGATATGGAAGGACATCTACAGCTCACAACCTTAAGCTCTGAACCAAATGGCAGATATAACAATACATACATAAGAAGCTGTAATAATCATATTCGATGACAAGAGTAACATAAGAAAGAAACAGACCAGCTCAGCCTTAGAAGTTGATACAAAACAGATCCAGCTCTGTGGCCATTCTGGCTAAAAGCACAGGAGGTCCACCATCCTGGGGAGAGGGAAGCAGCCTGGGTCCACTACTGTGATTGACACCAAGTTTTCAGCAATGTAGTACAGCCTTAAGAAGCCCAGTCCGTCATGGTGTACTTGCACCTGTAAGACAGTATAGTCTCAGATGGCAGCAACTGTGGAGCTTCACAAGCTGCTGATAGGGAATAGGGTGCTCAGCCCGGGGTGAGGGTGGGCCATCCAGAAGGTCTAACAAACTAGCTCAATCGCTACCTCCAATTCTTGCCACTAGGGAACAGGAGGGCTTACAGGGTTTCATGGGAATGATTTAATGGGTGGATAGGGGTCTCTATTACCTCAAAAATTCCTGGATCTCCAAACCCCCCTTAACAAATAGGCCGACTGGGTGCAGGTAGAAGAGTCAGGCTGGGGATGATCATCTAAATTCCAGATGAAAGAAAACAAAAAAGGAAGTGTGAAGAATACCAAAGACACCTCTGCCTTGAAGAAATAAAAGCAATATCTAACTTTAAAAGGGACAAATGCTGCAGAGATAAACTTCCCTGGCCAACAAAGGAAGCATCAAGGTTTCATATGGACAATGCAAAAGCAAATGAAGTACTATGTTCTGAAAGGAGGAAAGAAAATGTGACCAGATCTATCCAGAGAGACAGAGATAAAAAAAACTTTCAAATGGGAGTCAGTTTAAACAGATCAGTTGGCAGCAGACAGCTGTTCAACTCGAGCTTATGGAAAACACACAAGCAGAAAATCCCCCACCCCTCAAAAAATAATTAGCTAAAAAAAAATTCAAAAGAACAGCAGTAGCGCAACAGCTATGCCATAAAAATAGATCGAGTGAAAGTAGGGCAGATATTAGGTAAAACCCAAACCCTACTAAGGAAAATGTAATGGTTAAATGTACATCTTGTCCATGAACAGTACAATAGAAATCAAGAGGCATGTAAACTCAATCAACAAGGTCTAGACAGGAAGGAAATATACTACTGCCAGAGACCATCCTCAAAGGAAAAAAGGGATAAACATTTCTGAGGAAGGTGTCCTTCCCTTACCAATATCTGGCAAACAGGAAAGAGTCCTCCACTGTATCGTATCCTATAACGATGAGTCCCAGGTCTGAAAAGTATGGGCGGGAATAGAAGGGAAGGAACTAGACATATATTGTCCTTATGGTACTTTATAAAAGACACTGTGGATAGTATCCAATAATCTAATGCTATAATTATTGAAAGGGCTACACTGCAGAAGGTGAGCAAAACACAAACTATTGCAAAGAAATAAAAGAAAGGAAAAAAATTGTTAAACTGCTAGGGCTACAGCACTGTGCGACACCAGCCTGAGATGAAGAAGGGAATACAAAGATAAGGGGGACTTGGGGTAGAACTCAAACATCAGATAACTTCTAGTCTGCAACTCCTGGCAGAACTCTCGAAGGAAAGTACAACTCAGCCTCAAGCATGCACACAGGTAGTGCTCCTATCTATAAACTCGCCTCTAATTAGAGGCATTTCAGAGATTTATTTATATTTGCTTACCATTAAAGTCTGAATGGGCCATGATTTTTTTGCAGAAGACTTGGAGAAAAACTCCAGTTTTAAAGACAGATTAGATCAAATTACACGTATAACAACACACAAGCATGTTACAGAATAAAACATTATTTAGTTGTTTTACTATTATTATTAGAAATGAATGTCAAAATAGTAAGGTGCAAGAAAAAGTTCAAATTCCTGAGAAAAGGAGTCAAAGTCATACCAGACTTAAGAATATACATCAATGTACATAAAAAAGGAATGAAGATGAAATAAAGAAAATTCTGCTGTAGCAGGATGGAAGACAGACTTTGTGGAATAGCTGATGTAAGGAACAGAATTGCATGCCTTGAGGCTGAAAGGAATGGGACAGTAAGGATTACATCTGTAGTACAAAATGTATTAAATTGAAAGGATGGACCACTTTAGGAGATGAGACAGGACCATGGCAACTGAACCTGCAGCTACCCCTGAAAGATCCAAGTAACAGGCTAAGTTGTTCTGCCCCACCTCTGCACAGGGACCAAGGCAACTGATTACATCTCTGTCCCAAGAAACAAAAGGGTGGACATAACACCTCATGTCTAACTGTACTAAGATAAAACTGTGTGATTTAAGATAAATCGGTTAGACGTTAGATCATCAGAAGCAGAGAGGTGCACCTCTACTACTGAAAGGTTCTAATAGCATTAATGGGATCATCCTGCTAAACGCAGGCAGTCACACCCAGGTCTTGCAAAAGAAAATATTTAGGGCATGAAGTATACACAAACATGCATAAATGAAGGAATATATGGCATAGAACTATAAAACTATACAAATAATTACACCATCTTTCAACAATAAAGTTTAACTCTACAAACCACAACCCGTTCAGGACAGAAACTCTGAGACAGGCTGAAGAATATGTCATAAGATTAATAAGACGCAGACACCACTAAGATTCACCAACCCACAAAACTGATGCATTCTCCTTAGCAATCAAAGGGGAGGATGAGAGGTTTTAAAAGCTGCAAGTCCCGGGCAATGCCTGGGTAGGAAACCCTGCCTGCGGCAAGGAAGAGTCATCACAGCTGAAATGTAAAGTTGTATCCCCTTCAGAAAATGAACAAGACACAGATACAACTAGGATCCGCCTACCTGTACAACAGATCCACCCTCTAAACAAGACGGGAAGAAAAAGAATGAATGTCTGGATAACCAGAAAACTAATGCTCAGGCCCCGAAAAAACCTAAGCAGGGATCCCTGCTCATGAGACAGCAAGGGAGGGTTACCTGCTGTATATAAAGTAATATTCCTTGAATGAAGTAAGTATGGGGCAATCTAACTTTTGAACCCAAGAACACATGCTCCAATCAGTGAACTACCTGGTATAAGGCTCATAATAAGTAGGCAACTAAATCACCAGTCAGTTTCACTTCTTCTTATAAATCAGGCCAAACTAAACTGCATATCACCTTAAGGTACACTAAAATAAGGAGGAAAAAAGAACTTTAAACCCTACAACAGGATGGTACCATTAAGGTACATGGAACTGCATACAAGTTCTCTGATTCCATAAAAGGTAACTGTGGTGCCCCTTCAGTAACTAATGACATTTCCTTATGCCTCTATAACACAACCTCAGGGTTTAGTAAAGGAACAAATCCAGTCCCAGGAGAAAAAATAGCTTTCAGGTTGGGATCAAGGAAAGTTAGCTTTTGAATCCATTAAAGCTGAAGAGCTGGATTTAGAAAAATCGTCTTGGCACCAACCCGGCTCAACACTAAAAATGCTGTGGCACACCTACAAACTCGACTATGAAGTGAGTTCAGTGGCCAAAGTCAGACTCTGAGGTTGCCCCTCTTCAGTGCCAACCAAGGTGCTTGATGGATTGGCAACTAAGACACTCAGTCTGCACACTGAACTGGGGATTCAGAAGGCATCTCCTGAAGCCAGGGTCAACAATGACAACCTCAAGATTGACAGTAACATAGAGAAGGACAAGAACTGGCCTGCATCTGACCTTAGATGTGAAGTCAAAGCAGTGTAGGAGACCGCCATCAACTAAATAAATCCCAATGGACCTAAAATAATAAATATCACTGTTCATCTCAGAATGAGGATAAAAAGTGTCCCAATAAGGGTTAAGGATAGTAAAAGCATGCACACTCCAAAATAAACATCTATACATTCCCCTAAGCTGTTCAAAAAGGAAACCAAGGCATGGTTACAGCTGACATACAAGCCAAAATGGACTAGCAAAAGGATTCAACAGTGTACTAGTTCCATTCAACTTGGGACCAAATACAATGAGCACAAAGCAAATCATTCACAGAAAAAGCAAAGTCTCTACAGAACAGATTTAACAAAGTTAAGGATATGCTTCTTAAACAAGAAACAAGAAACCATTTAGGAAAACCCTTTGGTCTCTTCTTAAATATTACCAGCACAGTCCAAGAACTAGACTTTGACAGGACTGTAAGTGGCACTATAATTTCCGAGAAGTAGATAAGAGATACGACCACAACTGACATCACAGGCTGGTGATCAAACAGGAAAATAAGTTACATACACTTGGAGCATATTATAGATGAGCACCAACATCTAAAAATTTAATATGGCTAAAGAAAGACCTGTCAGGATTCAGAGGAATTTCAAGGCAATTGCGTAGTGATAATTTACACCTTGCCAGTACTCATTCTTAGGATGCGTCACCTTTCTCTGGGAGGGCTAGGCCAGTCAAGCTCGGTAAATTTGCAGGTGCCCATCCAATCATCTATGTTTTGTTTGAAGGATGATAGTGTATCTCACTGATTAATCTACAAGGACAGTCTGTTCCAGAGTTGGGGAGGTACTGCGCAATGAATTTGTTTCACCATCACATTTTACTTATCTGCTGATGAAGCTTTAATCCTGCTCTTAGTATCTGTAGAACTATTAGAGTTGTAGAGATAACAAGAAAGCCACTACAACTAAGCCTCTAAAGGTATGAAATGCAAAATGTAGATATCCCTGTTTTAGCAGATCTCATGGTATTTTTCAGTTTTTTTAGCTGTACTTCTGATGTCGGCCGCGGTGGTGGAGTTGTTAGCGCTGTCGCCTCACAGCAAGAGGTTCTCCAGTTTGATTCTTGGCTGGAGCGCCTTCTGTGTGGAGTCGGCATGTCCTCCCTGCAGTCAAGTGAGTTTTAAAGACATACAGGAAGTTGTTTGAGTGTGTGCCTTCTGTGAAGGTTGAGCGCCAGGCTGGCAACTCGACAATGTAAAAACTCTAATGCAAATCAAGCTGCGGACTGCTGATCCGCTGTGGCAACACCTAATGGGAGAAGCCAAAAGACATTGCATTGCTAGTAGTATTTCGGATACTATCCATATGTGGGTTTATGAATCTGCTGCAAAACGTAAGTTTTTTTTTTTTTTTTTATTGTAAAGTTTATTTATACTGGAGGACCACCAAGGAGGCTTGTTTTTGAATTTTCCATTATGTTATGTTCTGGATGGGGCTGCCAGCTCTATACATTTATCTAAGAGGGAGTAGAATGGTAACCGTTTGAAATGTTGGGACCCATTAAAGTGAGTCCTGAAAAACAGAGACTGAAAGGCTGAAAAGAATGGACTTACTAATTCAGAGATGCCATTTCTTGGAATATTCCCTTTCATCGGGGGTTTGGCGATCTTGGAGTTGGTATATATGTTAATGGGATGTGGGGGCTTGCTCCCTGCAAAAATAAGTTTTAAGGAGAAAAGCAATCTTCGAGATTCGCTCTTCTATGTTTTCAGTCTTTTTTTTTTTTTTTGGCATGTTGGCACTCTGCATTTCAAATGCCATCATCTCAACAGGGAGCCAGCAGAATTCCTTTATGAAGCTACCTGCTATTGTCACTGACAGAGCTGATGCCAACATGTATGAATTTTGAAATGTAATCACAACATTTTACATGGCTAATATATCTGAAATCCTTGAAAGCTGAGATATTAAATACAGGGTTTTTAGAGATTTTTAAGATAAAAGTCACTAGAGTACGTACAGTCTGACTTAAGTGGGGGATACCACTGGAATAGTGCATGAACAGGTTATATTTTTAAGGACCATATTGAGAATATAATGTCCTCTAGTGGATTTAACCACTTGTTCCACAGATTTTTTATTAGTTTCCTAATATAATGGAGCTGTTGTTTGTAGGTGGTTTAATCAGTACATTTAGGAATCGTATACAATTATCAGGTGACAGAGTGAGTACTGTAAAAAGCAATAAGCTGTAGAGCAACATGATTTGGGTGATCTCGCATTCTAAGAGTTCTTTTTACAGGTCTCTGGGAATCTGTCTGGAGATGATGTAGTACTTAACAAATATGGAGACATTGCAGTTTCCATTATCTGAATGCATGGTAAGTTCAAAACCTGGGTATGGAGGGAGCAATTTCTTACATTTAAACCACATCTCAGTAAATAGGCATATATGGATGTGTTTTAGAAGAGCCTCAAGAATGGGTAATTCATGGAGACTCATGGCATTGAGCAGACGCACCTTAATGTGAAAACCAGAAAAGGGGGGGACCCATTGCTCTACTCTAAAATTAACTAGTAGAGCTCAAGTGAGACTAAAAACAGTGACTGGCATTGTAGCCCAGAAGGGTTCTTACCCATTCATGTAATTAACTATTAAATAAACATACACACAAAGGAGTACAAACACAACTCCCATGACCTGAAAATTTAATTTTTGTTTTGAACAGTCATTCAAGCATAACAGGGACTGCATATATCTGGTAAAACTCAGATGAATGCTGGTGCACACCCACTCCCACTGGAGACCAAACACTGTTTGTACTTCAGTCAGTGAGTGTGTCCTTGTGCATAGCCTGCACTAATTCTACCAATGTTTCTGTGACTTCAAACCATTGTAGTACTGCCCAAATCAGCTTTCTTGGCACGCTGCCCTACACTTTCTCCCAAGTCTAGGAGCGTCCAGCTGGACTCTTTCCTCATCTATAGCTTTTTTGCAACTATCTCTCTCACTGCAAACTTCACTTGTGCTGCATCCTGATCCGAATCCAAACTGATCACCTTTTTTTTTTTTTTTTATACTCTGCATATCCATCTCTCAATCACCCTCTCCATAACTTTCATTCAATGTGACAGGAGTTTCATACCTCTGTACTGCCCACAGTTGTGGATGTCCTCTTTGTTCTTGTACACTGGCATGAGTATGCTTATTCTCCAGTCATCTGGTGTACGCCTTTCTCTCCACACTGCTATATGACTACCCTCAGGAGCCATTTCTCCCCTATCTCATCCAGCATTCCTTATATCTGCTGTGAACTCATCTGAGCCTGCTGGTCTCCCTGACTTCATCTTCCTTAGTCCTGTTCTTACTTTTTCAATGGTAGGCTCCTCTTCTTTTCTTATTGTAGGCTGTATCTGGGGCAGGACAGCTTCTTTGGGAGTTTCTTCATTCAGAAGCTGCTAAAAGAACTCCTTCCTTCTGCCTCTGATGTCCTGTGGACTGGTGAGCAGGCTGTTCCCTTATGAAGGGTGTCTGACTATCTTCTTTATCGTTCTGTCTTTGCCTTGCAACCTGATCTAGTTTCTTTGTTCCACCTACTGAGTCATTTTCCAGAAGCTGGTAGAATGCTTTGATGCCCTGTTCTTTGCTATTGCAACTCCTTTCTTAGCTTCTCTGTTAGCCAAACAGTATTCCTTCCTAGCCTGGTCCATCTTTTCTAAACTCTCCCACTTTTTCCTGCAGTCATTCTTTCTTCTCATGACTTGCTAGACTTCTGCATTCCACTAACAGCTTTCATTATGTACCTTATTTCCATACCTGGCTCAGCCACATGCCTGTTCTGTAGTCCTCATACACGCTGTTTTGAGGCACTGCCATTCTTTTTAACTCCACCCATTTTCTCTTCTTCTTGGGGTGATAGAGACCCAAGCAACTCCTTGAACTGTTGTACTTGCAACTCAAGTTGTACAACAAAGCTGTAAAACTTAAGGCAGCTCATGTGTACTCTTCTATTTCTGCCCATGTAAATGTACAAGCTTTCTTCGCCAACACCAATTTATTTTTATTTTACTACTTAATAACTAGGTAAGTAGACTGATCAGTTGATCATTTTCAGCCATGACCCAGGCTCAACTGAGTAAAATATACAGAAGTTAAATTTACATGTACAAAAAGAATTTTGTAACTGCACAGACGCAAGTAAATAAAACTGTACAAATACAAATAAATACACAACAGAACTGGCTATTCTTATTTCAGCAGTTATAAATAGTAAACGAGACATGCATATACATAAGTAGAACTATATTACTACAGATAAAGTAATGCTATCTTAGCCACTGTACTGAAAACAGTTGCACATTGCTTCTTTAAGAAGGTGTTCTTTAAGTTGAGTATTGAAACTTAAGTGAATTAATGTGCTGAAGTCGTAAACTGTTCACTGCAGGCTATCATGTTCGGTAACCTTCTGACAGTACTTGTTAATGTTAAATCCTGCAGAGCCTTGACTTTGCTGGGGTTGCTCATACTTCTCAGCAAGATTATGAAGCCACAGAAGGCTAGTCTCCTGCTGTCAAACACAACCACCTGTTTCCATTTAATGGATGACCCACATTCTTACAGTCTTTCTGTTTAGCACCCTAAGCAAAGATTTATCATGCTCTATTTTGGCAAAAAAAATATGTCATCACTGAGGCTTTTAGCAGCCCATATCCCTCAGTATAACCTGATGAATGAGGTGCTGGAAAATTTCTCCAGCCTTGTTCAATGCAATGTAAAAACAAAACTTTAAGTTGGGCTACTATCAGCTTGCACTCTACCCAGACAGTAGGCCCACAGTTGCACTTTCTCAGTTCTGTATGCTGAAAGTAAATGAATAAGAAGTTATGTACCTACCATAACGTTCCATGTTAGTTGTCTTCTCTCGCCTTCTTTCTTGCTGGATGGGTTCGGAGCCGATCCTCGGCTCTGACTCGGCACTTGCTAAGCTCGAGAGCTAATTTTACCAGCTCGAGGCAACCCTATATCCCATGATGCAAGGCGGAGACTACCCAGATCTCATTTGGTAGCTAAGGAAATAGGAATATATTCTTCCAAAGAGGAGGAAGAAAGTAACAATACTAATGACAATCGTAAACATCATAATCCTCAAGAAAGGATCAACCTAATCTAGTGACACTAGAAGCTGAATAGCTAGAAAAAGAATAAGACCTCTTAATAGAAGAGGCATCATCTTCGCGGTCTGACCAGGCTAGGGGGATGGAGGGCGGGACGCAAGAAAGAAGGCAAGAGAAGACAACTAACATGGAACGTTATGGTAGGTACATAACTTCTTAATGTTAAGTTGTCGATCTCGCCTTCATTCTTGCTGGATGGGACCACGTCCCTAGCACCTCTATCCTGGGTGGCTCAATGGAACAGACTCTTGAGAACGGTGGAACCAAAATTCGCTCTGTCTCTGGAGGCCAAGTCTAATTTGTAATATGAAACAAAGGTATGAGGAGAGGCCCATGTGGCTGCTGCACAAATAGTGTCTATTGGAAGTCTAACTTGAAAGGCTGTCGATGTAGCTAGAGCTCTGGTAGAATGGGCTTTTGGCTTAGAAATCAACTCTTTGCCTCTGAGCTGATAAATGTAAGTAATCACAGAAGACAGCCATCTAGATAAAGTCACCTTGGAAACTGGAAGGCCTTTCCTGTTCTCTGCATAGGATAGAAACAGTTGATCAGATTTCCTAAAAAGTTTAGTTTTGTCCAGATAATATCTGTGCTGGCGGTGAACATCAAGATAATGTAATTTTTGTTCCACTCTATCAGAATAATTCGGGAAAAACACTGGAAGATCAATGGATTGATTTAAGTTAGTCTGCGAAGCCACTTTTGGTAAGAAAGACGGATTAGTCCTTAGAGATACCCTATCTTTGTGGAAGATTAAGTAGGGAGGACGAATGCAGAGAGCATGAAGCTCAGATACTCTCCTGGCAGAAGTAATGGCGACTAGAAAAAGTGTCTTCCAAGAAAGAAATTTCAAAGAACAGGCAGCTGCAGGTTCAAAAGGGGGAAGAATCAAGGATGTTAAAATCAAATTTAGATCCCACTGTGGTGGGGGGTCTCTAATCAGAGGTTTAAGTAAAAAGATACCTCGAAGGAATGCCTTGCAAAGTTTATGTGACATAATGATGTGGTCCAAAAGGCCTATATGAAAATTCGAAATGGCTGCCAGCTGAACTTTTACTGTGGAGGAAGAGGATCCTGAATGAAAAATCTCAGCTAGGAAGTCCAAGACCGAATGAATCGGAACAGTATAGGGGTCTATGTTCCTAGCTTTTGCCCAGAAGGAGAAACGTCGCCATTTACTAGTGTAAATCCTTCTGGTAGAAGATTTTAGGGAAGCTACTATGATATCCCGGACGGGATTAGAAATCATAGGAAGCCTGGCTAAGGATGGAAGTGGAGCAACCAAGCAGTGAGGTTGAGAGAGGGTATGGATTGGTGCAGCTGCCCCGACTGGTGGGTCAGAAGATCTGGAACCGGGTCCAGATGCCATGGCTGTACCAAGAGATAACGATGTAGGGACGGAAACCATATCTGTCGAGGCCAATAAGGGGCAATGAGAATCAACTTGGCTCTCAAGGCAGTTGCTTTCTGAATTAGTTGAGGTATCAGCGGAAAGGGGGGAAAGGCATAAAGAAGTCCCCCGGGGCCAATCTTGGGTTACAGCGTCTTTGGGGGGATGGCCTGGAAGGGGGAAGAGAGAGAAGAAGTCTGGGCATTTGCTGTTTTGAGGTGTAGCGAAAAGGTCGCAGCAAGGAAGGCCCCACTTCTGAAAAATCTCTTCCGTCACTGATTGTTTGAGAGACCACTTGTGAGGCATGAGAATAGCTCTGCTCAATCTGTCCGCTATGATGTTGGATTTCCCGGGGATATGCATTGCTATCAGAAACCGCTGAGAAGAGATTGCCCATTGCCAAAGTCTGAGAGCCTCTCGACACAGTGGATAGGACTTGGCTCCGCCCTGTTTGTTGATATACCACACTACGGACATACTGTCCGTTTGGACTGCAATAGTTCCCAGGGGAAGAGTTGTTGAGGGCTTGCAACGTTAAAAGCACCGCTCTCATCTCCAGGACATTTATGTGCAGATGGTATTCGAAAGGTTGTCAAGTGCCATGGACCATCCTGCCCTGATAATGCCCCCCCCCACCCAATCAGGGAGGCATCCGATGTAACCATGGCAACCGGAGCGAGAGGAACAAAAGGTCTGCCTTGATGGACTTGAGGGGAGGATATCCACCAAGTCAGATTCCTTTTGCAAGTTGGAGTTACTATGATCTCGTGACGTATGGGAAGTTGTTGAAAAGACCATTGGGTGAATAGCATCCATTGAAGAAGACACATGTAAAAGCAGGCAAGGGGAAGAAGTGTTATGGCGGCCGCCATAAGACCCAATACCTTCAGAGCAAATCTGGCCTGAATTTTGTTGCTGAGAAGAATCACCTGGATGTGTCCTTGAATGTCCAAGATCCTTTGGTCTGTTAACTTTGCTGAAAGTTGTACGGTGTCCAATCTTTTACCTATAAAAGTAATAGATTGACAAGGCAGATTTTTCGAAATTTATAGAAATTCCTAGCCCTCTGCAAATGTGAATGGTGTAATCTCTGGCTTGGAGAAGCTGATGCCTGGTGGTGGCAGTGAGGAGCCAGTCGTCTAGATATGGAAACACTTGGAATCCTTGACGTCTCAGGTGAGCCGTAACCACTGCCATACATTTGGTGTACACTCTGGGGGCTGTAGTGAGTCCAAAGGGCAGGGCTCTGAATTGGAAGTGACTGGTCCCCAGCCGAAAGCGGAGAAATCTTCTGGAGCATCTGTGAATTTTTATGTGATAGTACGCATCCTGAAGATCTGTCGAGCACATCCAATTGTCCTTGCCCAGAAAGGGCAGAATGGACTGAAGCGTGACCATCCGGAATCTTGATTTCTTTACAAACTTGTTTAGTTTGCTCAGATCTAATATTGGTCTCCAGTCCTCTCTCTTTTTTGGAACTAAAAAGAACCTTGAGTAGATTCCGGATCCTATTTGGTCCGCTGGGACTGGCTGGATGGCTCTTTTTACTAGCAGTTTTGATATTTCTAGTACTGCTAGTTCCCTTAGACCGGGTGGAACGTCTGGAAGGGTTCCCTTTTGTTGAATTGGGGTTTGAATAAAGGGAATTTTGTAACCCTCGGATATAATCAACTGTACCCATTTGTCTTGAGAAAGGGAAAGCCAGGCTATTGGGTACAGCGATAATTTTCCCCCGACCGCCTCCAAAGGCGGACAATCGGGCAACATCTCAGGGATGCTGGAAGGGTTTGTCAGAAAGAGGCTCTCTGCTACCCTGATTCTGCGGACCCCCTCTGCCCCTAGGGTGGCGTCTATTATTGTTACCCCCTCTGCCTCTGGGGGTAAACTGACTTCGTGTGTCAGGCGTGACTCCTTGAGATTTGCGGAACCACATTTTCCCTCCCTTCTGACCTTTGGGGTAAGGTCTTGAAGGGGTGGAGAAACGGACTCCTACGGCAGAAAGAGTCTTGCCATCTTGTTCGCATCTAGTCAAAGTGTCTTTCACTTGAGGTCCGAACAAGGCTGAACCATCAAAGGGGGAGTTTGTGAAGGACGCCTTGAAGGGGTTTGCAAAATTACAAAGCCGCATCCAGGACTGACGCCTTAAAGCCACTCCTGTGCCTGTGGCCCTACTCGCTCCATCGGCTGCATAAGAAATGAGCTGCATGGAGGAGTTAACAATGGAGTTAAGGATTCCTAGCTGTGAGCTAATCTTATCCTGAGACCCAGCAGCTGGCGGATCCTGTAAAACTTCTCCCACCTCTTTAAGAACATCTCTTTGAAGGCGGGTGAAGTGGCATAAGTAGTTCAGCGATCTCATGGCAAAAGTCGCTGAAGAAAAAATCCGCTTGCCATACCTGTCCATAGTCCTAGAATCCTTGTTAGGAGGATGGACAGGTACTGAAGGATCAGCTAGTTCCTTCTTGGTGGCAGCAGCCACCACCATGGCATCAACTGGGACACCCTTTGTTAAATATTGTCAATCTTGTGGGGCCGTAATAAATTTTGAAGGCCTCCTAGGGACAGGTTCCACCGAATCCGGAGCCATCCACGCCTTCTGAGCCACTACCTCCATAAGAGGGTCGAAAGGCGGAGACACCCAGGAGGTGGAGGGTCGAGATCCGAACGCCTCCAGGTATACTGACTCGTCCTTAGAAGGATTAAGGGAGGGCCAGTTCCCCCTCTGCTTAAGGAGTTCAAGGATGTCTGAGAATGAGACATCCTCAGAGGAGGACCTTGGGGATCCCTCCGACTCATCCAGGTCAGTATCTGATGTAGTAGACTCAGGGGAGTCTAGATGTTTCATCTTACATGTCCTCTTACGCGGGGTTCACCTGACGGATCAGGAGAAGCCTCGGAAGAGGAAGATATTCCCAATGGGGAAACCTGAGGCGTTGGATCTCTGGGTCTGGGAGCAAGAGAGTGGGAAGAGACGTCAGCAGGCACTGTAGTAGGAGGAGCTGATGGAACTGTCCGTTGACTAAGCCCAGGGGCTAGTACACTCCTCATCACCTTGAAGGCTCCCCCCTCAGAGAGACCAGAAAGTTCACGCTCTGAAGAGATAGGAACCCCAGGCCTCACCGAGAGGGAAGGCTCTGAGGCAGATGTCGGGGCCGAGCTCACCAACGCCGAAGCTCTGAGAGGGAGAACGGGGTTGGACAAGGGTCCGATGCCACTCGCCCCCTCGGAGCCGACGAGAGAGACCAGACGCCCGGATCCCTCCAATGAAGGCCTCAAGGAGGAAATCGGAGCAGAGGACGATGGAGCCGAAAGGGGTGGTATCGGCTCCGAAGCTACAACGGTGCCGGTTCAGAGGAGCTCCGGCTCCGAGCTCTGTAAGAGAGTCGAAGGAGGAATGTTTGGTGGATGTGAAATAGCTACCGTCTGTTGAGATGGGCTATGGAGTATTTGGGCCAATGCCTGAGACTTTAATAGTCTACTCACCACTCTCTTGAGGTCGTGATCAGACAGCCTGGACGACCGAGAAGAATGGCTCCGATGGCTCCGCTCCGAGAGCAAGGGTGATCTCGGAGCCGAACGTATGGATTCTACTGAAGGGGATCGAGATCTCTTTTTTGAGATCGATGGAGCCGAAGATACGTCGGCTCCAGCCGGAGCCGACACTGAATGTCTGGATTGGGCAGTATTGGTGCCGGATGGAGCAGATACTGAGACTGGTAAGGTAGAAGGATCGGCTCCGGCCGGAGCCGATCTCGACCCTGGTGAGGGTGAACCAGAAGCCGACGGCTTGGAACTCTCAGCCGAAGGCTTAACAGGTTTTGAGGGCTTTCCCGGCGCCGACTTAGTCGGGGAGCTCTCGGGCTTTAATAAGCCCCTTAATATCAGCTTATTTCTTCGCTCCTGCAGGACTCTTGGGCTGAAGGTATGACAGATAGCACAAGAGTCCTGCAGGTGCAAAGGTCCCAGGCAATAAACACAAGAAGTGTGACCATCTGTCAGAGACATCTTCTGACAGCATGAGTCACACTTCTTGAAGCCTGAGACCTTAGTGTCCTTCGACATAACTGTGTTGAGGAAACACAATACAGAAACACACACACAAAAACACCCAATCCAAGAATTTAAAACAAACAGGGATAACACAGTCATACACAAATAATCCCCAACGGGAAAAAATTTAGGGAGGGGAAGGCCTAAGGCCTAAGCTAGGGAAGGGGAATAAATAACTCGAAAAAAAGGGAACACTAATGGGAATAGGGTTAAAGTAAGTCGTTAAGGTTAACAAAAACAAATATATATATATAAATTTTAAAGGGGGGTAGACGAAAAGTCTCAAATCTATTCACTTACCTGGAGCTGGTAAAAGAAGGCACCTCGTTAGCGAAGCGGCAAACGAGATCTGGGTAGTCTCCGCCTTGCATCATGGGATATAGGGTTGCCTTGAGCTGGTAAAATTAGCTCTCGAGCTTAGCAAGTGCAGAGTCGGAGCCGAACCCATCCAGCAAGAATGAAGGCGAGATTGATAACTTAACATCTTTATATAACTTCTGCAATCAACATGTGGGGGAGGGGGACTAGTTATGCATTTATCAACTCTGCGGTGCATAGAAATAAAGCCATGAATGTGAGACAGACCACCTGGATTCAATTAGTGGAAAGTCTTCTGCTGAATCTAAAAAGATGAGAAGGGGATTGATGCAGCAATGCCTTTTTGTCTCTCCACTGGAGTGGAGGGGGAGGAGACATGCTGGGCTGCATGCCTAGAATGACTCTCACTGGTGATAACGAAACAATGCTGAAAGGCAGCTGTCATTTGTAAACCAGGTGGGCAAATGAGGGACTGCATCAGCAAGTATGCTGGGGCGGCATCTTTGCAGGATCTACAGGTACACTTACCTTGATATGTAAATTGGACATATGTGGGAGGAGGAGCATAAAGCAACTTCCCCCCACCCCAAAGCAGTATATGACTAACTCTTGGTCTGGCTTAGTCCAGTTTGGTAGGGTGCTATTATTCATGCCGCTACTCAACCTAAAACCCTCCCCTGGACATAAACTCTCCTGGTATAATTCACACAGGGGACTACAGAGGGTCCTGAAGTCAGTGGCAATGGCTGTAAATAAATAGGATTGTTATAGGTCTACTTCTATTGAGATCAAGCTGATCGTAGCCTCATATGAAGTATAGTTTACTGAACTATTCAGCAGAATAACCATCTGTTCCCTCTCCTCCATATGCCCTGTTTAGCTTCCCTACCATTTAAACTAATCTTTACCTCACCTTGGCTTCTGGACTTTTGGGTTACCATTATAGGGAAAACTCAGGGTGTTAGTTATAAACCTTTTTCAATTGTGTCTATTTCTTCCAACTTTTTAGCCAAGTTTTAATTTTCATCACACTGGAAAGGAAGTGTATTATTTTAACTGTTTAGTAAGTGTGGCTGAATGGTTTAAAGTGATCTTTGACCGGATTTTTTTTTTTAATTTGCCACAGTCTTTTAATAATCCACTGTATTTGCTCAGGAGTGGTTCTAATCTTGTTTGCAATTTACACTATTTGATAACATTTTATCAATTCTAACACCTTTTTTGGTGGAGAGCCTTAAGGTTGTTTCTTTTTTCCTCCCTTACCCCTCCAGCTGCAGAGTTTCCTCCCCCCCCCTTGAACTTATGCACTCTGACTAGCAAAATCCTATAGTAGCCTTAATGACAGGATACAGTAGAATTTTTCTAGTCTTCAGGAAAGGACTTCCTCGAGTGACTACACAGTTGCGCATCGGAGAAAAAATATTCCAATACTTAAAAGTATATATATTTTTTTATTGCCTTTGTATACTGATGGCATTTTAAAATAAAATACCTGTTATAGTTACCCTTCTTAAATGCTCCGTCAGTATAGAGGTTTTTAAACCCCCCCCGTATTTACCTATAAAAGGGGACAAAACGTTAAAGACATTTAGATAAAAAGAGGAATGATTATGGTTTGGGTGAAAACCAGAAACCGAAAAAAACCTTTAGATGTGGTATGTGCAAGCTACGTGCTTATGCATCTGACAGGGAGGTATTCGAAATTCCCATCGTAGGTAGGACATTCAAGTAATATAAATAGTTTAACTATTGGTGGTGTTTATTTGGCTTACTGCACAGTCTATTTTTCGTTTTATGTGGAGAAAAACAAGAGGACTTTGAAAACTCAGATGAATGAACACAACTATAAAATAAAGACAGGGGTTTTGACCAATGCCCTTTATGGGCATTCTTTGGAAAATGAAAGAAGTAGATTTTTATTCTGGGTAATACAGCAGGTTGACCATAACACTAGGGGAAGACAATGGGAAACTTTACTGGAGTACCATGAACTGCTATGGCAGTTAAGGCTTAATGCAAGCAGTGCCCCAGGGTTAAATGATGAAGTTTTGTTAGCTCCAGTTTTAAAACTACGGTCAATTAAGCTTTAATTGGCCTTGATCTATCTAAGCTATGGATAGTTCCTACAAGAACTTCTCCATTTTGTTGTACTATGCTACATCATTTGTTTTAGTTCTTGGCGTGTGTTATAATTTGTATGATGATTTGAGTACGGTTTATGGTTTTACTTCTTTTATTTTAATTTATATTACTAACAAACACATTGGCACCAATAAATGAATTTAAATAAATAAAAAGATCTTTAACCAATGAATGTAATACCTGAGCAGGAAATAGAAGACCACCTGTTATTACACACAGCATGCGGATGGTATAACATTGCCAAAAAATTAGAAGTTATGTACCTACCATAACGTTCCATGTTAGTTGTCTTCTTCTTTCTTGCTGGATGGGTTCGGAGCCGATCCTCGGCTCCGACTCGGCCACTCTAAAAGCTCGAGAGCTAGTTCCACCGGCTCGAGGCTCCCCTATATCCCACAATGCTAGGCAGTAACTCCTCAGATCTCGTTTGATAGCTAAGCCCAGCAAGGAAATTCCATAAGGAACAAAACAAACTCCTCTAGGTCTGTCCAGGCTAGGGGGAAGGAGGGTGGGACGCAAGAAAGAAGGCGAGAAGAAGACAACTAACATGGAACGTTATGGTAGGTACATAACTTCTAAATGTTAAGTTGTCTATCTCGCCTTCATTCTTGCTGGATGGGACCGCGTCCCTAGTACCTTGGACCGGGCGGCCTATCGGAACAGACTCTTGAGTACAGTGGAACCAAAGTTGGCTCGGTCCCTAGAGGCCAAGTCCAACTTATAATGAGAAATGAAGGTATGGGGAGAAGCCCAAGTAGCTGCAGAACAAATCGAATCAATAGGCAGCCTATCTTGAAAAGCTATAGATGTGGCTAAAGCTCTAGTTGAATGAGCTCTGGGTTTGGATGGCAACTGTTGATGTCTGATCTCATACACAAGGGTAATCAATGAAGTAAGCCATCTAGAGAGAGATACTTTAGAAACTGGAAGGCCCATTCTACCTTCTGCATAAGAAACAAACAGTTGATCAGACTTCCTGAATTGTTTGGTCCTGTCTAAATAGTACCTAAGTTGGCGATGAACATCTAAGCAATGTAATTTTTGTTCTGATCTGTTCGAATAATTAGGGAAGAACACAGGAAGGTCAATGGTTTGATTCAAATTTGCCAGTGAAGCTACCTTAGGCAAAAAGGACGGGTTAGTACGTAAGGACACCCTATCCTTGTGAAACACAAGGTAAGGGGGTCGACTACACAGAGCATGGAGTTCAGAGACTCTTCTAGCTGAAGTGATGGCTACTAAAAAGAGTGTTTTCCAAGATAGTAACTTCATTGAACATGAAGCCGCAAGTTCAAAAGGAGGAAGAATTAAGGACGCTAGAGCCAAATTGAGATCCCATTGAGGAGGAGGATCCCTGATAGGTGGTTTGAGGAGAAAAACTCCCTTTAAAAAGGCTTTGCAGAGTTTGAGAGACATAATGGAGGACTCAGACTCCAACATGAAAGTTCGAAATTGCTGCCAATTGAACTTTGATGGTAGACGGGGACGAACCTGAGTGGAAAAGTTCGGCTAGAAAGTCTAAAACTGATTGAATGGAAGCAGTGAAAGGATCTATATTCTTTGACTGCGCCCAAAAGGAAAAACGTTTCCACTTACTATGATAAATCTTCTGAGTGGAAGATTTATGAGAGGCTATCAAAATATCTCTGAGCGAGATATTAGAGGAAGCCTGGCTAGAGTTGGAATTGGAGGAACCACGCTGTGAGGTTCAGAGAAGGAAGGGAGTGGTGCAACTGACCAGACTGATGGGTCAAGAGGTCTGGAACTGGGTCCAGATGCCAAGGTTGCTCCAACAGATAACGGTGGAGAAATGGGAACCAAATCTGTCGAGGCCAGTAAGGGGCAATGAGGATCATGGAAGCTTTCTGAGCGATGGCGTTCTGTATTAGCTGAGATATCAGTAGGAAGGGAGGAAAAGCATACAGAAGTCCCCGGGGCCAATCGTGTAGTAGAGCGTCTCTGCTGGGGTGGCCTGGTTGGGGAAAGAGGGTGAAAAAATCGTCGCACTTGCTGTTTTGGGGAGTAGCGAAAAGGTCGCAGCAAGGCCGGCCCCACTTTCGAAAAACTTTCTCCAACACTGAATTCTTCAGAGACCACTCGTGAGGCATGAGAATAGCTCTGCTCAATTTGTCTGCAATCACATTGGACTTCCCGGGAATGTGCGCTGCTAACAGAAACCGCTGAGAAGAAATCGCCCATTGCCACAGTCTGAGTGCCTCTCGACATAGGGGGTAAGATCTGGTTCCGCCTTGTTTGTTGATGTACCACACTACAGACATATTGTCTGTCTGAATTGCTATAGTTCCCTTGGGAAGAGAGTCTTGTAAGGCTTGCAACGCTAGAAGCACTGCTCTCATCTCTAGGACATTTATGTGCAAGTGGCACTCGAAAGGTTGCCACATGCCTTGGACCGTCCTGCCCTGGTAATGCCCCCCCCACCCGATCAGGGAGGCGTCCGTTGTCACTGTAGCAACTGGAGGGGAAGGGATGAAAAGTCTCCCTAGGTGGAGCTGGGGAGATGTGATCCACCAAGAGAGATGATTCTTGCACGATTGAGTTATCCGAATAGGATGGGACATTGGAAGTCGTTGGAAAGACCATTGTGTGAAGAGCATCCATTGTAAAATTCTCATATGGAAGCGGGCTAATGGTAGAAGAGGGATGGCCGCCGCCATAATCCCTAAGACCTTCAGGATCAGTCTAGCTTTGACTCTGTTGCTCTGCAAGACAAAAGAGACCTGTCTGTGTATGTCTGCTATTCTCTGCTCTGTGAGTCTGGCTGACATGTTGATTGCGTCTAGATTTGCGCCTATGAAGGTAATAACACGACAAGGCGACAAGACAGACTTTTCGTAATTTATTGAAATGCCTAGTGTTTGACATGTGTGAAAGGTGTAGTCTCTGGCAAGAAGCAACAGATGCTTGGTGGGGGCTGTAAGGAGCCAGTCGTCTAAATATGGAAACACCTGGAATCCTTGTCGTCTCACATGAGAGGCGACCACTGCCATGCATTTGGTAAACACTCGGGGGGCTGTAGTGAGACCAAAGGGCAGGGCCCTGAATTGGAAATGACTGGTTCCCAGCCTGAAGCGGAGGAATCTCCTGGAGTGTCGATTCATTTTGATGTGATAGTACGCATCCTGGAGATCTATTGAGCACATCCAGTTGTCCCGCCCCAAAAGGGGTAGAATGGACTGCAGCGTGACCATCCGGAACTTTGTTTTCTTGACAAACTTGTTCAAGTTGCTGAGATCCAAAATGGGTCTCCAGTCCCCTGTTTTCTTTGGAACCAAAAAGAATTTGGAGTAGATTCCGGATCCTTGTTGGTCTGCTGGAACTGGTTGAATGGCTCTTTTTGCAAGCAGCTTTGAAATTTCTAGTGCTGCTTGCTCCCTTTGACTGGGTGGAATGTCTGGAAGGGATTTTTTGGATTGCTTCAGAATGAAAAGGAATGGGATTCTGTAGCCTTCGGAAATGATAGACTGTACCCACTTGTCTTGAGTTAGGGATAGCCAGGCTTCTGGGTACAGAGATAATCTTCTCCCGACTGCCTCCGAAGGTGGACAGTCGGGCAACACCTCAGGGATGCTGGAAGGGCTTGTTGGAAAAGGTTTCCCGACTGCCCTGATTCCCCTCTGCCTCTAGAGGGGAATCGACTCTGTGCGTCAGGCAAATATCCCTGAGATTGTTTGCGGAACCACATCTTTCCCCCCTTCTGGCCTTTGGGGTAAGGCCTAGAAGGAGTAGAAAAACGGACTCAGACGGCAGAGAGAGTTTTGCCATCAGTCTCGCACCTAGTCAGGGTTTCCTTCACTTGAGGACCAAAGAGGGATGATCCGTCAAAAGGGGAATTAGTGAAGGACGCCTTGAAAGGGTCCGCAAAGTTACATAGCCGCATCCAGGTGTGCCGAAGCAAGGCTACACCTGTATCTGCCGCTCTACTTGCTCCATCCGCCGCATATGAAAGGAGGCGCATGGAGGAGTTATAGAATTAAGGGTCGCCAGCTGAGAGTTCATCCTATCCTGAAAACCCGCAGCTGTTGGGTCCTTTTAACATTTCGCTCGCTTCCTTGAGCAAATCCCTCTGAAGACGAGTGAAATGACACTGGTAATTCAGCGAGCGCATAGTAAAGGTCGCTGACGAGAACATCCGCTTCCCGTACCTGTCCATCGACCTAGACTCCTTGTTAGGAGGATGAACAGGCACCGAAGGATCAGCCAACTCCTTCTTAGTGGCCGCAGCCACCACCATAGCATCAACAGAGACGCCTTTGGTTAAAAATTCTTTGTCCTTGGGGGCAGTGATAAATTTTGATGGTCTCCTGGGGGTGGGTTCCACTGAGTCAGGAGCCGCCCAGGCCTTCTTTGCCACCACTTGCATGAGGGGGTCAAAGGGAGGGGACACCCAGGAGGTGGAAGGGCGAGAGCCAAACGCCTCAAGGTACACCGATTCATCCTCTGAAGGGTTGAGGGCTGGCCAATTCCCCCTCTGTTTTAAAATTTCGAGGATGTCTGCAAAGGAGACATCTTCAGAGGGGGAACGAGGGGAACCTTCAGAATCCTCTAAATCAGTGTCAGAGGTGACAGACTCAGGGGAGTCAATGTGCTTCCTCTTGCACTGCCTCTTCCTAGGGGGGCTCTCCCACCGGGTCAGGAGAGGCCTCGGAAGAGGAGGAGATCCCCACTGGGGGTACTTGAGGGGCTGGCTCTCTACGGTCCGGGATGAGAGAGTGAGCTGAAATCACCGGAGGCACCGTGGAGGGAGGGGCAGAAGGAGCAGACTGTGGAGTTGAACCTGGTTCTAACACGCTCCTCATGACCTCGAAGGCACCCCTGTCAGGCAGAGTCAGAGGTCTCCGCTCCGAAAAGCTGAAAACCTCCCCCGGCACTGACAGTGATGGCTCCGAGGCCGATGTCGGAGCCGAACTCACCAGCGCCGAAGCACCGAGAGGGAGAGTGGGGTCGGACAAGGGTCCGATGCCACTCGCCCCCTCGGAGCCGACGAGGGAAGTCCGGCACCGAGATTCTTCCAAGGAAGACATCGGAGCAGACGACGGCACCGAAGACAAAGGTATCGGTTTCGACGCCACCACAGTCTCGGGTCCGAGCCGCCCCGGCTCCGAACTCAGAAGAGTCAGAGGAGGAACATTTTGAGTAATGAGAATAGTCCTCGAATGTTGAGTCGAACTTTGAAGCATCTGGGCCAGTGCCTC
Source organism: Protopterus annectens (assembly GCF_019279795.1). Taxonomy (NCBI): domain Eukaryota; kingdom Metazoa; phylum Chordata; order Ceratodontiformes; family Protopteridae; genus Protopterus; species Protopterus annectens. The sequence continues at coordinate 794,493,351 of NC_056750.1, forward strand.
GGACTTAAGAAGTCGACTCACTACCCCTCTGAAGGTCATGATCTGATAGTCTCGACGACCTAGAGGAGTGAGATCTATGGCTCCATTCAGACAGCAATGGTGATGCTGGAGCCAAATGAACGGAGCCGATAGATGGAGATCGGGACCTTTTTCTGGAGATCGGAGCCGACTCAGTGATGTCTTCGCGAAAAGCAGAAACCTGATCTCACCGCAATGAAAGTAAAGTACTGTGCGGTTGCTGTTTAACAAACTTCCCAAATCCACAGTTCAAAGAAATTGTCGGCAGCCGTAGCAAAAGTAAAAACTCTTCTTTATTGTGAATATAATTGAGAGGTAAGCGCTTTCGCGTGGTCACAGCCACGCTTCATCAAATCCGAAGTGGGAGGTTGAGTCCCGGGTTGAGCGGAGGGAACAGAGGGTGCCGAGGGCGCTGAGGCAGCCGGAGCTCGAACAGGAGAGGAAGAAGAAGCTGACTCCTGGGGGAGCTTTCCCGCCAGGATCAGCTTGTTCTTACTATCTCGAAGTGCCCGGGGGTTAAAGGCTGCACAGATCTGGCAGGCCTCTGAGAGATGGGCTGCCCCCAGGCACAAAACGCACTGAGTGTGGCCACACTCAGTACATTTGGAAAAAATGGCCTTAGCCCCTTCTGCCATGTTGAAGCACTCACACACACACCCAAACGCTAAGGGGGGAGGGGGAGTGACAAAGAAAAACTAATTACTGTACCAGTAAAAATTTAAAAAACTAACACTAACAAGGGGGTAGAAGGTTTTACTACCACACACACACGGTTTTGAAAGTTTTTGGTGAAAAAAGATAGAAACAATCTCACCCAGCCAGGAGCTCTTCAAAAGTAAAGCTTCTTCAGCTGCGGCAAAAAACGATCTGGGGTAATGTGGTTGGTAGCAGGGGATTATGGGTAGGGGAGGAGCTAGGAGCTTGTATCTTGGAGCTTGGTAAGCTGCCGGGTCGGATCAGATACCCACAGGTTGCAGAGCAAATGAAGTAACTACTTTAGATCATGATTTAATTGCAACTGCAACATTTTTGTTAGTAAATAAAAGTTAGAAATATTATGTTTGTAAAATGCAGTGATTCACCCCTAATCAAAGAAAGCCCCTTCAGAAATGAGACTTTTGCAAAGGTCACTTAGTGTCACTATTTGCAAGTGTCATGTTATAAACTGTAGTTATACTTATCGCCAATAATTAAAATCCCTCAACCAATATCTAGTGAAAAATCCCACCCAATGGCAATGTATCCAGTCCTTCAGAGAAACCATTTCAGTAACATGTAGACTGTTGCTGCAAGTTTTGGTTCTATTTTGGGTTGAAGTCCATTTTTTTTTTTTACGTTATTTTATGTTTTAATGTATGGTCAATAGTGCAATTTATTTTCAAGATACCTTGCTGTGCCTGCTGCTTAAAATACATGCATACAAATAATTCAGGCATGGGCAATAATGCTCTTCTAGCTTACCTATAAACCAAAACAGGTAATTATGTACTCACCATAACCATCGATGTATGTGGTCCATCTCACCTCACATTCTTTACTCATGGGTTCGGAGTTGAGAATCGGCTCCGACTCGGCCAACTTATTTTCTAGCACGAAGTCTCTAATTGGCTGGGCTAACCCAGTAACCCAAGATGCACCTTGCCCTAGCCCCAGATCTAGTTTGCAGCCATCCCAATCACACCCCACACACACAACTGCCACTGGAAGAAGCTCCAGCCTGAAAGGAAAGAAAAAACAACTGACATTGAAGGGTTCTCAGAACCAATTTTCCTCCAAATCCTATAGGAAGGGGGCAGGTGGGAGGGTACGTAAGAATGTGAGGCGAGATGGACCACATACATCGATCGTTATGGTGAGTACATAACTACCTGATGTTATGTGGTCCCATCTCGCCTACATTCTTTACTCACGGGACAGCATCCCCAGCACCTCTATCCTGGGTGGCTCATAGGAAAATACTCCTGAGAACCGTGGAACCAAAGTCCGGCCCCTAGAAGCCACGTCCAACTTGTAATGAGTAATAAAGGTGTGCGGAGAAGCCCAAGTGGCCGCAGCACAAATATCATCCAATGAAAGCCTAGCATGGTATGCTATTGATGTAGACACTGCCCTGGTAGAATGAGCTTTAACAGGAAAAGGTAAATTTCTGCCTGCTGACGAATAAATAAAGGAAATGCAATCTTTGATCCATTTAGAAATTGTGCTCTTGGAAATAGGACAACCTGTTCTGTTTTCTGAGAAGGACGCAAACAGTTGATCAGACTTCCTAATATGCTTAGTCCTGTGCAAGTAGAATCTTAGTTGTCTGTGCACATCCAAATGGTGAAACCTAAACTCTGCTTTATTGGAAAAGTTCGGAAAGAACACTGGTAACTCGATAGACTGATGCAGATTAATGGTGGATGACACCTTCGGAAGGAAGGACGGGTTAACTCTCAGGGAAACTCTGTCCTTATGGAAGGTCAAATACGGAGGCGTAATGGACAAGGCTTGAATCTCTGATACTCTTCTGGCCAATGTAAAAAGTCTAAGACCGATGGAATTGGGGCTGTGAAGGGGTCCAAACCTTGGGCCTGAGCCCAAATGGAGAATCTCTTCCACTTGCTGGAATAAATCCTTCTGGTGGAAGACTTATGAGACGAAGACAAGATGTGTACCACCTCAGGTGAAAAGGAATGTCGTCTAACTAGTGATGGAGGTTCGCAGGGAGGGGTGGAGCTGTCCTGACATATGAATCAGTAGGTCTGGCACTGGGTCCAGAGTCCAAGGGCCATCCACTGCATACTGCTGAAGAAAGAGGAACCATACTTGTCGAGGCCAGTGTGGAGCAATTAGAATCATCCTGCTTCCCAAGGATATGGCTTTCTGAATCACTCTTGGTAACAGAGGAAACGGAGGGAAAGCATAGAACAGACCGGGGGACCAATCATGGACTAGAGCGTCCCAGTGTGACCCCCCCTGTGGGAGATTAGTGTGAACTACTTGCTGCATTTGGCATTGAGAGGGCTGGCGAAGAGATCGCAGCAAGGCTGACCCCACCTGTTGAAAATTTGAACCACCACTCGGTCGTTCAGGGACCACTCGTAAGGCATCAGAATAGCTCTGCTCAGCCTGTCCGCTATCATGTTGGTCTTTCCCGGAATGTGCGTTGCCACTAAAAACTGTTGGGTAGACACTGCCCAATGCCACACTCGCATGGCCTCTCTGCATAAGGGATAAAACTTGGTTCCCCCTGTTTGTTCAGGTACCCCACCACGGGCATGTTGTCCGAGTGAATTGCAATCGTTCCCCGAGGAAGAGAGATTTGGAGTGCCCGCAATGCTAGTAACACTGCTCTGATCTCTAGAACATTGATGTGCAGGTGTACCTCGTGATTTTGACACGTGCCTTGGACCGTCCTGCCAAGATAATGCCCCCCACCCCATCTGGGAGGCGTCCGTAGTCACCGTGGCTACTGGAGATATAGGAATCAAGCTCCTCCCTTTGTCCAGATTGGTGGAGCATAGCCACCAGTGGAGGTCCTGTTTGCACCATTCAGTGAGAAGTATCAAGTGGGAAAGAGGAAGTTTCTGAAAGGAACACTGGGCCAAAAGGAGCCACTGTAGGATCCGCATGTGTAACCTGTCTAGAGGCACCAGCATGATGGTGGCAGCCATGGCTCCCAGGAGCTGGAGAACTAACCTGGCCTGAACTCTGAGGGGCAACAATGCGTGAATCTGAGACTGCAGCACTCTTATTCTTTCTTGTGGCAGAAAGGCCCGTATTTGAATAGAGTCTAAGCTCGGCGCCTATAAAAACAACACGCTGTAAGGGTAGCAAGACAGACTTTTCCCAGTTCAAGGTAATTCCTAGTTGGTGACAAAGTGTAATAGTAGCCTCCCTGGCTTGAATAAGGAGATGCCTGGTGGGGGCGGTGAGAAGCCAGTCGTCCAGATATGGAAACACCTGGAATCCCCGACGCATTAGGTGAGCCGTCACCACTGCCAGACACTTGGTAAACACCCTGGGGGCTGTGGTGAGACCAAAGGGCAGGGCACGAAATTGGAAGTGACTGGCTCCCAGCCGGAAGTGTAAATGAGTCCTGGATGCCTTGTCCATCTTGATGTGGTAGTAGGCACCCTTGAGATCGATGGAGCACATCCATACTCCTTTTTCCAGCAAGGGAAAAATGGACTGAAGAGTGACCATTCGGAACTTGGACTTTAGAATGTAGTGATTCAATCGGCTGAGATCCAGAATGGGCCTCAGGTCCCCTGTTCTTTTCGGCATCAAAAAGGGTCTTGAGTAAGTTCCTGATCCGATATGGTCTGAGGGGACTAGTTGGATGACTCCTTTTTCTAGCATCTTTGAAACTTCTAGGGCTGCTTGATCCCACTGACTGGGTGGAATGTCCGGGATTCTTTTGACTGGAGGGGGTGTTGATAAAAAGGGGATGGTGTAACCTCCGGTAACTATTCGAAGCACCTAACGATCCTGGGTGATGCTTTCCCAGGCTTCTGGATGCAACGAAATTCGGCCCCCGACTGGCTCCGGAACAGCACAGTCGGGCAACGCCTCAGGAACGCTGAAAGGAAGACCCGTGAAAGGAATCGTGGTCTCCCGAGTTGTGGGGGCCTCCTCTGCCTCTAGGATGGCGTCCTCCAGAATAATTTCCCCTTCCTCTGCCTCTGGAGGGGGGACTCACCTTGAGCGGTAGGGAAAGACCGCTGTGACTTCTTGAACCACATTTTCCCTCCTCGCTGAGCCTTGGGGTAAGGCCTAGAAAGAAGAGAGAAATGGGCCCCTATGGCAGATAGGGTCTTCCCCTCCTGTTCGCATCTGGTGAGGGTGTCTTTCACTTTGGTCCCAAAGAGTGAGGACCCATCAAAGGGGGCGTCAGTGAAGGAAGACTTAAAGGCCTCCGCGAAATGACACAGGCGCATCCAGGCTTGCCTTCTGAGAGCTACACCTGAGCTAGCTACCCTACTCGCCCCTTCGGCTGCATAGGATATGAGCCTCATGGACGAGTTGACAATGGAACCAAGGGTAGAAAACTGGGAGTTAACAGTCTGCTCTACCGCCTCAGGCATGTTACCCGTCAGAGTGTCTCTCCTAGCTCCTTAAGGAGATCTCTCTGGAGCCGAGTAAAATGACAAAGATAATTCAGCGACCGCAATGTAAAGGTTGCTGAAGACATGGTACGCTTCTCGTACCGGTTCATACTCCTGGACTCCTTGTTAGGAGGATGGATGGAAGAAGAAGCCTCTGCAACTTCCTGCTGAGTGGCTGCCGCCACCACCAAGGCATCTACAGAAACCCCTTTGGTCAGGAACTCTTTCCCCGGGGGAGCAGAAAGAAACTTATTTGGATGTCTGGGCACCGGTTCCACGGAATCAGGGGTCTCACACACTCTTCGACAAATCAAATCCAGGAGTTCATCGAAGGGTGAAGACACTCAGGAGGTGGAGGGTTGAGCTCCGAAGGCCTTGAGGAATACAGACTCCTCCTCAGAGGGGGTCTTGGAAGGCCAGTCGCCTCTCTGCCTCAAAATCTCCAGGATGTCGGAGAAAGAGACATCATCAGAGGACGACTTAGGGGACCCCTCAGACTCCTCGAGGTCGGTATCGGAAGTGAGGGACTCATCCTGGGAGTCTATGTGCTTCCTCTTGCACAACTTCTTTCTAGGGGGGCTCCTCGGGCACCAACCCTGAGGGGCCTGCAGAAGGTTGGGGACCGCTCATGGGGGTAACCTCAGAACTTCGGGCTCTGCCATCCACAGACAGGGTTGTGTCAGAGGCTCTAGCCGGGGTGTAGGGGGAAGGAGTGACTGATCCAGGTTATGTAACTGACGATCTGGCTAGTGCGCTCCTCATGGCCTCGAAGGCAGGTCCTCCCCCCCCCCCCGTATCAGAGGACCGACCTGTCTCTGAGACCACAACCGGAGTCGGGGTTCCCCGAGCCAAAGCACCGAGAGGGAGACTCAGAACCGACAAGAGTCCCGAAGTATCCCCCTCGGGTTCGACTGAGGAAACCAGAGTACTGAAACCAGAGGACGGAACCGACATGGTTGGAGCCGATGTAGGCTCTGATAAACTCGCAAGGGGTATCAAAGCCGAAAAGAGAACATCACTCGACGCGGAGCACTCCGGCTCTGACACAGGGATGCTTGGAGGAGGACTCATTGGTACAAGAATAGGGAATGGCTCCAGAGCAGACTGGGCCGGAGCCGAGAACAATTTTGCTAACACCGGCGACTGCAGGAGCTTGTGGACCACCCTATCCACATCCAAATCAGACAGCCTAGAGGATATGGAGGAAATAGAGGAAGATCGGGATCTCCTACCCGGAGACTCAGGCCTAACACTGGGTGACCGGCTCCAAATAGGTTCCAATAATATCGGGGCCGAGGTCAATTCCAGTACAATGGATACCTCCTGTGACCCCGAGGAGGTAGTATCCACTTTCTCCGGGGGCTCCGAAGAGACAGATGGAGCCGGAGATGTTTTCTTGGCCTTGGAAGTCTTAGACTTAGTACTAGAAGAAGAGTCTAAGGACTCCTCAAAAGAAGGTTTAACCAGGCCCTTCAAAATCAACTTATTTTTTCTTTCCTGCAGTACCCTCGGGCTAAAAGTGTGGCAAAAACTGCAGGGCTCTTGCAGGTGAATAGCATCAAGACAATAAACACAGATAGAATGCCCATCTGTGATGGACATCTTGTAGCCACATTTAGAGCATTTCTTAAACCCAGAGGGTTTATGCTCTTTCTGCTCTTTAGACATAATAGTACACAGCACCCACTCAACCGACAATGACAGACACGAGAGGAAGGCGGGAAAAAAAAAAAAACAAGAACAACCAAAGAAACTCTAATTTAAACGTTTCTTTGGTGCAGCAAGGAATCTAACTACCGACCAACAGAAACACAATTTAACAGAAAAAAAAACACACCAGAGAGGACTAGGTCCTCTAATTTAAATGGGCCTAGCCTGCCAAAAGAGGGATACCACAAAAAAAAAAAAAAAAAAACACAACTCGCTCACACAGTACACTCACAATGAAAACTAGCTATTAAAAAAGCTTTTTACAAGAAACAGACTGCTAAATACTTATGAAAAGTATAGAAAGGGTACTTAGCCATAGCCAAGCGAGACCACGTCCTAACTCTACGAGCGGCAAACGAGATCTGGGGCTAGGGCGAGGTGCATCTTGGGATACCGAGTTAGCCCAGCCAATTAGAGACTTCGTGCTAGAAAATAAGTTTGTCGAGTCGGAGCTGATTCTCGGCTCCGAACCCGTGAGTAAAGAATGTAGGCGAGATAGGACCACATAACATCAGTTATTTCCATAAAAGTGTCCATGTTGATTTTAAAATATCTAAACTAGTGCTTGGTTTAATGTAATTTGGTAGTCTACAGCATGCATCAGCTACTGTTTCAAAGAACCAATCTGTACATTTCTCATTCCTATATAATCTTTCGCTTTTTAATTTCTCCAAGACTTTTCAGTTTCTAATGCCATGATGGGAATGGACCCCAGTCATAAGTCAGAGTATGATTAAAGTTCATCATCTACATAAGTTGTCTGATGATTCTCTACTACTTTTTGACAACCGCAAACATTCCCAAAGGTAACGGTCTTTAAATGTCCTATATACCTAAATAAGGTCTCCTCTTAAATGTCTGTACAAGACACTGCGCAAGTTCGGGTATTTTATCTTTCATAACAGCCTTTGTTATATTTCTGCTGTACTCTACAATTTACTGATGCTTGTTTTCTTACAAGGTCTGCACATTAGGTCCTCTTTACCAACTCTGCAGGCAGAGCCTGGAACTTACTTCCAGTTGACATTACGTTGCTCTCATCCTTAGGCCAATTTAAAACTAAACTCAAACAACATATGGCATTACACTGGCTATGCCACTGCAACAAGCCTGGCTAAACTCTCAACATGTATGTGTATAATCTTGTTAACCAACTATTGTTAATTCTCGCCTGACTATAAGCAGGGGTATCTTCTAATCTGTGATCTTGTCTATTTTATGTTTGCTTACGTATTTTTTGCAATTTCCATTCATGCAATAATTGTCTTAATAGTTATTTAATGTATTTTTGGAAATACAGGCAATTATGTCTTATTAGTTAGTTAATGTATTGTATACTTTTGGAGTTCATCTCCCTGGGCCTCTGCTGAAAATGGACATCAATCCAGTCAGACTATCCCAGTTAACAAATGTAAAATAAATGAAATAAAATAAAATAATACTCAAGTTTTAGCCTAATATAACTAACAATTTAATAATTTCTGATTTCCTAGACTTTATAAAACTTTCCATACAACCTAAAGTTCTATAATTAGAAGTTATGTACCTACCATAACGTTCCATGTTAGTTGTCTTCTCTCGCCTTCTTTCTTGCTGGATGGGTTCGGAGCCGATCCTCGGCTCCGACTCGGCACTTGCTTTAGCTCGAGAACTCCTTTTACCAGCTCGAGGCAACCCTATATCCCATGATGCAAGGTGGAACTACCTCAGATCTCGTTTGGCAGCTAACTTACCCTGCTAAAGGTTATCCTAACCAAATTAGGAACAAAGTTTCCTAAAAGAAGTCCTCATAACAAAGATCCAGAGGAAACAAACTAATAGGAACTCTTCAAGATCTGTCCAGGCCAGGGGGAAGGAGGGAGGACGAAGAAAGAAGGCGAGAAGACAACTAACATGGAACGTTATGGTAGGTACATAACTTCTAAATGTTAAGTTGTCAATCTCGCCTTCATTCTTGCTGGATGGGACAGCGTCCTAGCACCTGTATCCCGGGTGGCTCAATGGAACAGACTCTTGAGAACTGTGGAACCAAAACTGGCCCTATCTCTGGAGGCCAAATCCAACTTGTAATGAGAAACAAAGGTATGAGACGTGGCCCAAGTAGCTGCTGCACAAATGGTATCAATGGGAAGTCTATCCTGAAAGGCTGCAGAAGTGGATAGACTCCTGGTCGAGTGTGCTTTTGGCTTAGAAGATAGTTGTTTGCCTCTAAGAGAGTACACATAGGAAATGGTGGAAGTCAACCATCTGGATAAGGTCACTTTCGAAACTGGAAGACCTAACCTGTTTTCTGCATAAGAGACAAACAACTGGTCCGATTTTCTAATTTGTTTAGTCCTATGCAAGTAGTACCTGAGCTGACGATGGACATCCAAAAAATGCAATTTCTGTTCAGCTCTGTCAGAATAGTTAGGGAAAAAGACTGGTAAATCTATAGATTGGTTAATATTGGTTTGAGATACAACCTTGGGGAGAAAGGAAGGGTTAGTTCTTAACGATACCCTGTCCTTATGAAAAACCAAATAAGGTGAACGAATACAGAGAGCTTGAATCTCGGAAACCCTTCTTGCAGAAGTGACAGCCAGTAAAATATAGTTTTCCACGTCAATAACTTCAAAGAACATGAAGCAGACGGTTCGAAAGGAGGTAGTATCAAGGATGCTAACATTAAGTTTAGATCCCATTGCGGAGGAGGATGCTTTGTAGGTGGTTTTAGGAGAAAAACTCCTCTCAAAAAGGCCTTGCATAATCTATGAGACATGATGTTATTGTCATGCAAGCCAACATGATACTTGGAAATGGCAGCCAGTTGTACTTTGACTGTAGATGACGAGGATCCCGAATGAAAAACCTCCGCTAGGAAATCTAAAACAGAATGTACGGGAGCAGTAAAAGGATCGATATTTCTGGAGTTTGCCCAAATCGAAAACCGTCGCCACTTGCTAGCATAAATAGTCCTAGTGGACGACTTCAAAGAAGACACTAAAATGTCTCTGAGTCAGAAATCATTGGTAGCCTGGCTAGGGAAGGAAGTGGAGCAACCAAGCAGTGAGGTTGAGAGAATGAATGGCCCGGTGCTGCTGACCCGACTGGTGGATCAAAAGATCCGGAACTGGGTCTAGATGCCAGGGCTGCACCAGAAGGTGACGATGCAGAGACGGAAACCAAATTTGTCGAGGCCAAAAAGGAGCAATGAGGATCAATTTGGCTCTCAAAACGGTGGCTTTCTGAATGACTTGTGGGATCAATGGAAAGGGAGGAAAAGCATAAAGAAGTCCCCGAGGCCAATCCTGGGTTAGAGTCTCTCTCAGGGGTTGGCCTGGAAGGGGAAATAGAGTGAAATAGTCTGGGCAATTGTTGTTTTGAGGGGTAGCGAAAAGATCGCAACAAGGAGTGCCCCACTTCAGAAAAATCTGATCCACTACAGATTGATTGAGAGACCACTCGTGAGGCATCAGAATAGATCTGCTTAGCCTGTCCGCCAATAGGTTGGACCTGCCGGGGATGTGCGTTGCTATCAGAAACCGCTGAGAAGAGATCGCCCATTGCCAAAGTCTGAGAGCTTCTCGACATAAGGGATAGGACCTGGTTCCGCCCTGTTTGTTGATGTACCAGACCACGGACATGTTGTCCGTCTGTACTGCAATAGTCCCGTGGGAAGAAAGTCGTCGAGGGCTTGCAACGTTAAAAGCACTGCTCTCATCTCCAGGACATTTATGTGCAGATGGTACTCTATGGGTTGCCACGTCCCGTGGACCATCCTGCCCTGATAATGCCCCCCCACCCGATCAGAGAGGCATCCGTGGTGACTGTGGCAACTGGAGGAGGGGGAACAAAGGGTCGGCCCTGATGAAGAAGAGGGGAAGATATCCACCAGCCCAGATGAGCCCTGCACGACTGTGTTACTAAGATTTCGTCTCTCATCGGAAGATTGTGATACGACCACTGCGTGAATAGCATCCACTTCAGGAGACGCATGTGAAAGCGAGCCAGTGGTAGAAGAACAATGGCCGCAGCCATTAGGCCTAGAACTTTCAGGACAAACCTGGCTTTGATCTTGTTGCTTTGTAACAGAAGCCGAACAAATTTTTGGATGTCCAGAATTCTTTGATCCGTTAGTCTGAGTAACATTTTGACGGTATTTAACTCTGCCTATAAAGGTGATAGATTGGCAAGGCAGCAGAGAAGATTTTTCGAAATTTACTGAAATTCCCAGATTCTTGCAAAGCTGAAGGGTGTAGTCTCTGGACTGAAGAAGCTGACACTTGGTGGTGGCGGAGAGGAGCCAGTCGTCCAAATAAGGAAACACCTGGAATCCTAGACGTCTCAGGTGAGCTGTGACCACTGCCATGCATTTGGTAAACACTCTGGGGGCTGAAGTGAGGCCAAAGGGCAGGGCTCTGAATTGGTAATGACTGGTCCCTAGCCGAAGCGGAGAAACCTCCTGGAGCGCCTGTGAATCTTTATGTGATAGTACGCATCCTGAAGGTCTATAGAGCACATCCAGTTGTCCTTGCCCAGAAAAGGCAGAATGGACTGAAGCGTGACCATCCGGAATCTTGCCTTTTTGACAAATCTGTTCAGATTGCTCAGGTCTAATATTGGTCTCCAATCTCCCGTCCTTTTGGGGACCAAAAACAATCTTGAGTAGACGCCGGATCCTACTTGGTCTGCCGGTACTGTCTGGACGGCTCTTTTTGCTAGGAGTTTTGAAACCTCCTGTTTTGCCAAATCCCTTTGACCGGGTGAGATGTCTGGAAGGGATTGTGGAGGTACGGGAAACCTTACGAAGGGGATCTTGTAACCCTCGGATATAATCGACTGTACCCACTTCTCTTGGGATAGGGATTGCCAGGCTACTGGGTACAGTGAAATCCTTCCCCCGACTGCCTCCAAGGGTGGACAGTCGGGCAACACCTCAGGGATGCTGAAAGGGCTTCTCAGGAAGAGACTCCCTGTTGCCCTGGTTCTGAGGACCCCCTCTGCCTCTAGGGCGGCGTCTATTATTGTTACCCCCTCTGCCTCTGGGGGTAAACTGACCACGTGTGTCCAGTGTAGCTCCTTGGGCTTTACGGAACCACATCTTCCCCCCTTTCTGACCCTTGGGATATGGTCTAGAAGGAGCGGAAAATTGGACTCCAACGGCAGAAAGAGTTTTACCGTCCTGCTCACACCTGGTCAAGGTATCCTTCACTTGAGGTCCGAACAAAGCCGAACCAAAGGGGGTATTAGTGAAGGACGCCTTAAAGGGGTCCGCAAAATTACACAGCCGCATCCAGGCTTGGCGTCTAAGAGCAACTCCTGTGCCTGCGGCCCTGCTCGCTCCATCGGCCGCATAAGATATGAGCCGCATGGAGGAGTTAGATATGGAATTCAGGATAGCAAGCTGTGAGGCAATCTTTACCTGAGCCCCAGCAGCAGAAGGATCCTGGACTACTTCACCCAGTTCCTTGAGAATATCTCGTTGAAGCCTGGTGAAGTGACAAAGGTAATTCAGCGAACGCACAGCAAAGGTCGCTGAAGAAAACATCCGCTTTCCATACCTGTCCATGGTCCTAGAATCCTTGTTAGGAGGATGGACAGGTACTGAAGGATCCGCCAGTTCCTTCTTAGTGGCCGCCACCACCATAGCATCCACAGAGACAGCTTTGGAAAGGAACTGTTTATCCGACGGGGCCGTAATGAACTTGGATGGTCTTCTGGGGACAGGTTCCACAGAATCTGGAGCCGCCCACGCCTTCCAAGCCACTACCTGCATAAGTGGGTCGAAAGGCGGAGACACCCAGGAGGTGGAGGGTCGGGATCCGAAAGCCTCCAGGTATACCGACTCATCCTCGGAGGGATCAATGGCTGGCCAATTCCCCCTCTGTTTGAGGAGCTCAAGGATGTCTGAAAAAGAGACATCCTCAGAGGGGGACCGTGGGGAACCCTCCGACTCATCTAAGTCGGTATCAGGTGTAGTAGACTCAGGGGAGTCTGTGTGTTTCCTCTTACACGTCCTCTTCCGAGGGGGTTCCCCTGCAGGGTCAGGAGAAACCTCGGAAGAGGAGGAAATTCCCAGTGGGGAAACCTGGGGCGATGGATCCCTGGGCCTGAGAGCAAGAGGCTGGCAAGAGGCATCTACAGGCACTGATGAGGGAGGAGCTAGAGGGATGGACCGTTGACCAGGCTCAGAGGCCAGGACACTCCTCATCACCTCAAAGGCTCCTCTCCCCGGGAGGCCGGAACATACCCGCTCCGAAGAGACAGGAATGGTCGGCTCCAAAGAGAGAGAAGGCTACGAGGCCGATGCCGGCGCCGAGCTTACCAAAGCCGAAGCCCCGAGAGGGAGAGCGGGGTCGGACAAGGGTCCAATGCCACTAGCCCCCTCAAGCCGACAGTGGAAACCCGACGACCGGATCCCTCCAAGGAAGTTCTCAAGGAGGAGATCGGAGCCGAGGACGACGGAGCCGAAGGATGTATCGGCTCCGGTATCGAAACAGTCGCTGTCCCAAGAAGCTCCGGCTCCGAACTCTGGTGTGGAGTCGGAGGAGGAAGTTCAAGAATTGGGGTTATAGCCGAAGTCTGTTGAGACGGGCTATGGAGCATTTGGGCCAGTGCCTGAGACTTCAACAGCCTGCTTACCACCCTCTCCAAGTCGTGGTCAGACAGCCTGGAAGATCTCGAAGATCGGCTCCGATGGCTCCGCTCCGACAAAAGAGGAGATCCCGGAGCCGAGTGGATACTCATAATAGAGGGGGACCGAGATCTCTTACGGGTTCGAAGCCATCGGAGCCGAAGTCCCTTGAACTCCAGATGGAGCCGAGGATTTCTCGGCCCCGATGCTGGATAAAGTGTCGGCTCCAGCCGGAGCCGACAAGGCCACAGCAGTCAGGGTATCGGAGCCAGCCGGCACCGAACCCACTACTTGAGTCTAAGAAGTATCGACTCCAGCCGGAGCCGATATCGGCTCCGACGGAGCCGGAGCCACAGGAGGAGGCTTGGACACTGTAGCCTGAGCCTTCGGTGGCTTATGAGGTTTTCCTGACCCTGATTTAGGAGGAGAACCTTCAGGTTTAAGTAAACCTCGGAGGATGAGTTTATTCCTCCTTTCCTGCAGGACTCTCTGGCTAAAAGCATGACACAAAGCACAGGAGTCCTGCAGGTGCAAAGGCCCCAGGCAATAAACACAAGAAGTGTGACCGTCTGTCAGAGACATTTTCTGACAGCACTGGTCACACTTCTTAAAGCCTGAGACCTTGCCTTCTTTTGACATCCTTAGGAGGATAGACACAAACAGTCCCAACAAACACACAAATTAATCCCTTACACAAACACACAGGAAGGGATAACCAAGGGAACTAGGCCTGACTAAACTACTTTAGATTAAAACTTATAAAAGTTTATAAAAAGGTTGAAAAATAGGGAATAGGGTGGGCTGTAACTAATTACAGACTACACTAACATTAACAGGGAAAAATAAACCCCTAACTACACTTTTTCTTATTTGACTAAGAAAAAACTTACCTCAGCTGGCAAAGGAGACCTCTTTCGCTAAGCGGCAAACGAAATCTGAGGTAGTTCCGCCTTGCATCATGGGATATAGGGTTGCCTCGAGCTGGTAAAAGGAGTTCTCGAGCTAAAGCAAGTGCCGAGTCGGAGCCGAGGATCGGCTCCGAACCCATCCAGCAAGAATGAAGGCGAGATTGACAACTTAACATCTATTATTAACCAATTGCCTTCTGGAACTACTCATACAAAGGTCCTTAAATGAATCTACAGTTTCAATCACTACATGCTGTATCAAATATTCACCTTTCAATCTAGGTTAGCCAAATCTCAAGTGCTTAGTTTTTGATGTATTTATCAGCATATTTTCCTGTTCCCAAATTGTAAATTTAGTAGAGTTCCTTTGCAGAAATTACTTACATGTAACGCATGTAATCATTTTACCTACTTTCAAGTCATCTGCAGACAGCCTCTAGAACACCTTAAATGAAAAAGATAGCTCTGAGAGATATAATATAAACAAGTATGGGACTAGGACAGAGCCTGGTGGGACATCCTGACTGCAGCCCTTCACTTGTCCAGTTGCTGTATACTACTTTCTATGTCTTATTTGCAAGCCATGCAGTATCTATCTTATCTGGAGTACATCAAAAACTAGTTCTACTTTATTGAGTGTTTTGTGTGTGACCCTATCAAAGGCTGAATGCAAAACTAAATTATATCACAGCAGAAGTTTTCATTCATAGCCATTATATTGTTACAGAGTATCATGTTACAGGTATTTAAAGATCTATTTTCAACGTATACATGTTGAGATATGGTTTCAAGTACCAAACTTTCTGTAGATCAGAGTGTAACGTGTGTGCTAGGTCTTTAAGAAGCATGCGTGCACGTATAAATTCCAGACACGTGCAATCCCTAGTGCCATTTTGTAAAAGCAGCCAGAGACTGAGCATGTATGATCGAAGTAGTTTGTATACAAGTTACTTAAGTCATAGTCAATAGGCCCCTACAGTGGTGTGTTTGTATAGAATAAAGCTGCATAAACATTTTTGTATAGAATAAAGCTGCATAAACAGAACCCACGAAGACTCATTTATTCGTGTACCAACATGACAGAGTTTGCTGCAACTACACATATTAGCAACTCAACTAAATAAACCTAACATGTTTATTCACATGAAAAGGTCAGGGGGACGGAGGGTGGGAAGGTTGCAGAAAAATGAAGTATAACTACTCAGATGGAACATTATGGTGAGTACATAACTTCTTTATCTGAAGTAGTTAACTTAATTTTATCTGCAACCTGTAGGAGGACCTCATGGAAGGATATTCCTGTGCACCGCAGAGCTAAAGGATGCTCTCCCTCTGGAAATCAGATCTAACTTGTAATGGGAGATGAAAGTATGAGAATTTGCCCAAGTTGCTGCTGCACAAATGTCATTCAAAGAAACCTTAGAACAAAAAGCAGCGGAAGTCGCCATGGATCTGGTAGAGTGAGCTTTAATCAGACCAGGAGGAGATAACCCCTTGGCTTCGTAAATGTGTAGAATGCAAAGACTGATCCATCTGGCTAAAGAAACCTTGGAAATGACCTTGCCCAAACGAGGTTTGGAAAATGAGACAAATAAATGATCGGACTTACGGACGGATTGTGTTCTATGAAGGTAGAAACAAAGTTGTCTATGAACATCTAACAAATGAAGTTTATATTCCCCTTTGTTCTGAGAATTTGGAAAGAAAAAGTACAGTTGTGTACCTACCATAAATGTAGATGTTCGAATGTATTCACTGTTGCAGTCATTACACTTGGGTTATCCTGCTGGCAGGTGACCCGCAGTTGGCCCGAGTTCCAAATTCTTGGTCTGGCGTCAGTTGCTGTCGCCTCTTCCCTGACGTCAGTGCGCCAGGGGTATAAAAGATGCAACCGCCATTTTCTTCAGTTTTTCTTGCCCCAGATGTCAGGTGCCCCCAGATAGGAAGGCTGGAAAGATTAAATGATGTCAAAAAACAAGCATATATAAGTATAAACATTTCCTTCATCTACAAGCAAATACACCACATAGGTTGTATAGAATTGAGAAGTACAGAAAAATCCCAGCAATGAAAAGGGGGGATGGTGGGTGGGTAACCTGGACTGCAACAGTGAATACACTCGACCATCTACATTTATGGTAGGTACACAACTGTACTATGTTCATAATGTTTCACTGTTGCAGTCATTACACTTGGGTAGAATCCCAAAGCTGAAGTTGGGTGGCTGGGTCTAAATTGTATTTGGAGAGGCTACCAGGCCCTGCCGAACTGCAGTGGCAAAGCCTGTTCTGGATTTAGAGTAGAGAGGTAAATGGTAGTGCTTGGCAAAAGTGTGCACTGAGCTCCAGGTTGCAGCTTCTAAAATGTCTTTGGTTGGTACTCCTCTGAGAAAAGTTGCTGAAGTGGCTGCTGCTCTGGTAGAATGTAGCCTAAAGCCCTTAGGCACTGATTTGCCATGTTGTGCACAACAGAAGCGGATGCAGTGTCCTATCCATTTTGAAATTGTCTGCTTTGTAATAGGCTTTCCTTGTGATCCTGCAGCGTAAGCTACAAACAGTTGCTCAGTTTTTCTGAAAGCTTTTGTTTTGTCCAAGTAGAATCGTAGCTGTCTGTGTATATCCAAAGCGTGCAGAAGTTTTTCCCCTTTATTCTGGGGATTTGGGTAGAATGTTGGTAAATGAATGGTTTGGTTCAAGGCCACATTGGAGACCACTTTTGGCATGAATGTTGGGTTTGTCCTTAGAGAAACCCTGTCCCTATGAAAAATGATGAACGGTTCCACAGCCATTAATGCCTGTAACTCTGAGACTCTTCTTGTTGAAGTTATTGTTAGGAGCAGAGCAGTTTTCCATGACAAGAATTTTAAATCAGCTGTGCTGGCTGGTTCAAAAGGAGGCAGTGTGAGTTTTTCCAAAACAAAATTGAGATCCCAAGTTGGTACTGGTGCTCTCCTTGGGGTCTTATATTTTTTGCCCCTCTGAGGTATTGTCGTAGTAGAGGATGTGAAAAAATTGGAGGTTACATATTGTAATGAGCTGAAATGGCAAAGACATGTATTTTAACTGATGAGAAAGATAGGCCTTTGTCCAGCATCTCAGTTAGGTATTGTAAAATCTGAGGTATATTTGGGACAAGTGGGTCAAGCCCTTGTGCCTGGTTCCAAGCAGAGAATCTCTTCCATTTTTCTGCGTAAGATTTCCTAGTGCTGGGCCTCCTGGCTTCTAAAATGACATCCATAACAGCTTTAGAGAGAGCAGTCTGAGTGGCTACATTATCTGTCATGCTGCCATATTTAAAGTTCTGAGCTGACTGTGCAGAATCTGATTGTCTTGTTGAGTCAGATGAGGAATTTGAGGTAAAAGCCAAGCTGGACCTTGAGACAAGCTCTTTAGGATTGGGTACCAGTGCTGGCGTGGCCAGTCTAGGGCAATCAGGATCATCTTTGGCCTTTCTTGTGTGACTTTTAGGAGCACCTTGGTAATAAGAGGCATCGGAGGGAAGGCATAGACTGTCAAGGCCTTTCCAGCTAAATGATACAGCATCCACTTTCCATGCTTGAGAGTGATAAATTCTTGTGCAGAATTTCTGTATCTGGTAATTGTGAGGGGAGGCAAATAAATCTATGTCTGGGTGTCCCCACTTCCTCGTTATCATGTTGAACACTTGTGGGTTTAGTTTCCATTCGTGAGGATCCATGAGATTTCTGCTTAGTTCGTCTGCTAGTGTATTCTTTGTTCCTGGCAGGAATTTTGCCTGCAGATGTACTTGATAGGTCAGTGCTGTGTTCCACAAAGTCATGGCTTGCCTGCATAGGGGGTAGAAATGTGTGCCCCCTTGCTTATGTACCATATAGCTTTACCATAAAGGCTCATCCAGACTCTGCTACACTTTGCTGTGAAGGAAAGATTAGTTTGCTGTCATTTTTTGTATTTCTGTATTGCCTTTCTATATTTTGAATACTGTAGTTTGTTTTCTTTACCTTGTGTTTTGCTTGCATTCTGTTTTAACAGCATATTAAAACTTCAAAAGAGACCACAGCTCTCTCTGTTAAATACCACTGTCTTTCTAGTTGCCCGCCTCTTATGTTAATCTGACCATATATCTCATTTCTCTCTACTTTCACTGGCTTATGTGAGTAATCACAAAACCATCACTTTTGAAATCCCACCCCTTCAATTATTTAAATTTATTGGCCATCCTACAGTATATCATAGTACCAAAATACAAAAGTAACCACCCCTTTCAGTCCATCTTGCTGTTTTAAAAATAGTAACTCTCCACTAAACCTTAACTTTTTAAACAGGTAAAACTCAAGTTACCTACTTTCATATCTAACTTCTCTAGTGCACACTGCATAGTGCATTCTTTTCAATCTTACCTTTAAGCATCCCTGTTACTAGCACTTTCTCTAATACCTAAAAAGATCATCTCTACTTGACTCCAAGTAGACTTTTCTCTATCTGTTAAACCTAGCACTTGCTCCTACAGTACTTATTACCTTGATACGGCACTCTTATAGATAGCACCCCAAAAAGGCAAACCCCCATTTCTCGGTCACCCACATCCCCCGGAATCTCTTTTAAAGTTTTTTTGTCTAGTCCTTCTAGCATGTCGAGGATCAGTTGCTAGTGTCCTCTCCTGCTCAGCTGGTGAACCTGGGAATATTGAGGCAATGTTACAATTGCCTCATGTACACAGACAACCCTCTCCTCCTCCCACAAAACATAAATACATGCGAGAGATGCAACTATACGGCCAAACTGGAGGCTGAGCTCTCTCAACATAGGACTGGCAAGACCAGTCAGGAGGAGAAGGTTACCACACAAACTATAGACCCAGTCTCACATAGTACCACCACAACCTCAAATCATACACATAAACACACAAAGACATACTCGGCTCTGATCAAAAATCTACCAAAACAGCAGAGGCCACCAAAGCAGACACCCAAACAACCACCACCTCAGAACACAACACCTGCAACACATAGACCTCACAGTCAGAGTGTCAAACAGTCACAGCCCTTAAGGCCAAACACAATGCCAGACACACTAGTCATTGGTGACTCCATAGTCAGACACACTGACGTCCCGCTCACCAGACTGAGTAAGGAGAAGGTCACAGTAAGCTGCCTGTCGGGCGCTAGAATCCGCCACATAACGCAAGCACTCAGGTCTCTCAACAGCAGGTACAAATACGACTCAGTCATTGTCCACGCTGGTGTAAACGACCTGAGACGTACATCCTTGGACTACATGAAAAGAGACACTGAGGAGCTCTCTGATTATGTAGCCCAGGCAGGTATGACCCTGACCTTGAGCAGTATCCTACCTTCACCAAGAATGATGCCACAATACAGAGATAAGATGATCAGCTTTAACAATTGGCTTAAACTCTGGTGTCATTCAAAGGGGATCCAATGTCTGTCTGCCTGGGATGACATGCTGGACAAGCCACGCTGCTTCGAGGGACGGCTTGCACCTGTCACCCTGGGATTCTGGATATTGGCAAAGGCTCTTGCCACCCCATAGTGCCTTTTTAGGCAAGGCTCAAATTCTAAACCTACCACCCTAGAACACAAAAAGGAAAAACTAAGGGTAATGCTGCTCAATGCCAGAAGTCTAAATCTCAAAATGCACGACTCGAGGCCCTTCTCAGTATGGAGAACATCGATGTCTGTGCAGTGACAGAAACCTGGTTCAAGGCTCCTGAGAGCACCCCAGCACTATCAGGTTTTACCTCTTATCATGCGTTCCGCCCCAAAATCCGGACAATACCAAGAAAGGAGGGGGTATCCATATTCATCAAGGACACCCACACCTCAAGACTGGTGGCAACGCACGATGCATCGGAGACCATCCAGGTGCAATTAACCATAGGCAAGACTGCTCTGCAAATTGTAGCATGTTACAGGCCACCCTCACAAACTCAGGAACCTCACATG
The DNA here is from genome assembly GCF_019279795.1 of Protopterus annectens. Taxonomy (NCBI): domain Eukaryota; kingdom Metazoa; phylum Chordata; order Ceratodontiformes; family Protopteridae; genus Protopterus; species Protopterus annectens. The sequence continues at coordinate 794,513,637 of NC_056750.1, forward strand.
GCCTTCCTGAAAACACTAGAGGGATAAATGTATCACCAAACACCATCATACTAGGTGACTTCAATTACCCTAATATAGACTGGGAACACTACTCAAGCCCAAACACCCTAGCCCAAAAGTTCCTGGAATTCATAAACTCAAATGCCATGGAACAACTAGTCACCATCCCACAAGAGGAGAAAACATACTTGATCTCATCATCACGAACATGGGAGCACAATGTTCAACACCGAAGTATACCCTCACTGGTGAGATCAGATCACAAACTAATCTCGCTGGAGGTCCTCATCCCACCCCACCTGAAATAAAAAAGACCACAGTAAAGAACTTCTAAAGCCGACTTCACACTTCTAAAGACTAGTGTGGTCTCCTTTAAGGCCCCGAGCGCGGAAAACAGTACTCAAGCCGCTGAATCACTTACAAATGCCTTCTACCAGCACCTGCAGGACTGCATGGATAAGGCAATCCCAAGCAAAACAAAGACTCTTTGTACCAAAGGCAAGCGTCCAGTCTGGTGGACCCCAGCCATAAACAAACTCTACAACAAAAGGAGGAAGCTACTACAAGATAGAGCAAAATCCTTAAAAGGTAAGACACCCTTGATCACTATAAGTAAAAACTAAGAGCTCTCATAAAATCATCCAAAGCAAATTTTGAGAGAAAAATAGCTAAAGACTCAAAAGACAATCATAAGGCCTTCTTTAGCTATGTTAGAAACCTGGGAGGAAACTCCCAGATATGCTCAGAACTAGTTCAAAATGATGTGAAGATTACTGATCCTACAGACATTGCCAACATACTGGCTGACAGGTTCAGTGCAAACTTCTCCCTCCTCCCCCCCAAAAGGAGAGATATCTATACCAAGCGATTGCAGCCCCAAACATCTCCAACGCCCAAGTAAGAACTGCTCTCTCCAAAGCAAAAAACACAGCATCCATGGGACCTGATGGTGTCCCCGGCTGTGTGCTCCACGAACTCAACGAGGAATTAAACCCACAGCTACGACAGCTGTTTAATCATAGTCTTACCTCTGGATACGTACCCAGGGAGTGGCACTGCAACTGTGGTCCCACTTCACAAAGGCAGTGCCTCCACCGACCCTGGAAATTACCGGCCCATTAGCTTGACAAGCCTTATCTGCAAAGCCATGGAGAGGATCATAATGGACCTCATAAATAAAGACATAGGGAATTTGCAGACTTTGGATCCATCCCAGTTTGGCTTTGTCAAAGGCAGATCATGTCTTCTAAACTTGGTTGACTTTTTCGAAACGGTCACCAAAGCCATTGATGAGGGAAAGGCAGTCCATACAGCCTACCTCGATCTGGCGAAGGCCTTCGATACAATACCCCACTCGGGTATCATTGAAAAACTCATCAGCTTAAATGTTAACCCATACATCACAAGATGGGTTGCAAACTGGCTGAGTGACAGAACCCACAGGGTCAGAGTTGCTGGCGCCATGTCAGACTCAAAGCCTGTCACAAGTGGTGCACCACAGGGCTCAGTCCTGGGCCCACTCTTGTTTGGTATCTACTTTTCCGAAGTACAAGCAAACACAGGAGGGTTATGGCTGACAAAGTTTGCAGATGACTGCAAACTGGGCCATAGTAGAAAACACATCTGACACAGATATCCTTCAGAAGGGTCTCACAGAAACGGATAACTGGTGCCAGAGCCATGGCCTAAAGTTAAATGCCAAAAAATGCATAGTCATACCCTTCGGCCAAAAGAAGGTTACCCCTAGCTACCAAATAGGTGGCAATCCACTGAGCACAGAAGAAGTTATCAGGGACCTGGGGACCCAGGTTGATAGTAGTCTGTCATTCGACACCCATGTAGCTAAAGTAGTTAGGAAGACCTTCTACATTGCCCACCTTATCATGAAGGGATTCTCATCTAGATCAAGGGAGGTCATAGTCTCCTATACTCATCACTCATCAGACCAATGATTGAGTACAATGCCCCATTCGAATGTATCTGACCCGACACTTGCAGCAGCTGGAGAGGCCACAAAAGTTCCTCACCAAAAGGATAAAGGGTCTCAAACATCTGTCCTATGCTGCCCGACTGAAAGAACTCCAGCTCTATTCAGTCGCTTACCGCTTGCTCAGAGGTGACCTTTGCCTAACATACAAGGCCATGTCAAACCCAGATTTGATGAATATGCTTCACCTCAAAAAATCTAGATCCGTCAGAGCCACAAGGGCGGGAGACAAACCTCGACACGACTATTAATAGGACGTGCTGGAGGGATAGATTCATCACCCAAAGACTCCCTATGCTGTGGAATAAAATCCCGGTATATGTGAGGCAGAGCACCTCGCTGGCCTTGTTCAAGAGAAATCTTGACCAATGGATGGGAGATCGCAGATATACCCCAGGGATTACCTCAGTGTCACTGCTCGACAGAGGCACAGCAAAATAATGGGTATAGTTCCCCATACTAAAGGGGTGGCGTAAGCCACAAAACTATGGGCTAGGCTTGTAAATGCCCTCGGGCAGATAGCCTAGTATGAACCTATGAACCTATAACAGAAGTATTGTCCGTCTTTATTAATAGTTGTCCTGGATGTATTAGCTCCTTGAAAGCTGTCAGGGCATTCTGTACAGCTAGCATCTCTTTTTGATTGATGTGAAGATGCATTTGTTCCTTGGCCCACGTGCCCTGAATACATTTTCCTGCCATGTGTGTCCCCCAGGCATAATCCGATGCATCCGTTGTTATTGTCTGTCTGGCTGTGGGTAAGGTGAAAGGCTGTCCCTTGTTGTGGTGACAGGCCTGGGACCACCATCGAAACTCCTGTTGTAGGCAGGGAATTAAAGTTATGATTGTCTCCAGGCTGCGACAATGCTGGGTCCAAACACTTTTCAGGTACCATTGTAGTTTCCTCATATGCAGTTTTGCATATGGAATTAGTAGAATGCAGGATGCCATGTAGCCCAGGGCCTGCAGAATTTTTCTTGCAGGGAGCTGGGTTTTTGTTGCCATCATTTGAAAATGAGTCAGTTGCCTTTGTTTGTCTGGCATGAGATAAGCCATCTGGACAGTTGTATTTAAGCTTGCACCCAGGAATATTATCTCTTGATAGGGCACTAGTTTTGATTTCTTTTCGTTTACTGTGTACCCTAGGCAAATTAGTAATCTTTTTATGAATGCCAGATGCTTTAGAAGAATGTCCTTGCTCTCTGCTTGAATAAGGCAGTCAAGTAGGGATATATATGAATTCCTTTTTGTCTGCAAAATGCAATTACTGGTGCCAAGCATTTTGTGAAGACCTTGGGCGCAGTAGATAAGCCAAAGGGCAGTGCAGAGAATTGGTAGTGCATTGAGCCTGCTATGAATCTGAGGTATCTTCTGCATGATTGTCTGATTGGGACATGCAGGTATGCCTCCTTGAGGTCCAAGGTGACTAGCCAAGCCTTCTTGCCCAGAATGGGCAGAAGTTGCTGTAGTGTTAACATTTTGAATTTTGGAACATCCAGAAAAGTATTTAGGATTGACAGGTCTAGTATTGGTCTCCAGGCTTTGTCCTTTCTGGGTACTAAGAAAAGTCTCGAGTAAAATCCTTGTCCCTGTTCTTACTGAGGGACTCTTTGAATAGCTTCCATGTTCATAAGAGCAGCAATCTGTTTTTGTGCCTCTGCCCATTGGTTTTAAGGCAGGTCTGGCATACCTTTTGATTTTGGAAGCGTGTGAAAGTGGAACCTGTAACCCTGAGAAACAATATTCAGTACCCATTTGTCCTGGGTGATTATGTGCCAATTTTTTGAGAAAAGTGCTAGCTTTCCCCCTAGGGGTGCTGCCAAAAGGTAAGCGCTTGGCATCTGTAGAGGGAAGTCATTGTGACTGTTTCCTATAAGGCTGTGATTTGTCTTCTCCTCTTTTGGGGGCTGAAGGACCCCATTGTTTAGGTCTGTAGAAGCCTTGGGGCTGAGATCTGCCTCTTGGGCATCTGTCTGACACTGGAAAGGACCAATTTTTTGAAGGCCAGTTTCTGCTAAATCTAGGTGGTTGAACCTGTAAGAAATCCTTCACTGTCTGCAATGATTTTGCTTTATCCTCCATTTTCTTTAACACCTCTTCTGCCTTAACACCAAACAAAGCATCATTCTGTAGAGGAGCATCTAATAATTTTACTTTAGCATGGTCAGGTAAACTTTGTTCTTTCAACCAAGCATGCCTTTGAATAACAGAGCCTGTAACTGCGGCTCTACAAGAAGCTTCTAATGAATCAAAACCACATTGCAGAGTATGCTTTCCCACTTGTTCAACTGCATGCAATAAATCCTGCATTTCCTTACTGTCAGGACTTTTTGAATTTGAAAACATTTTCTGTTTTAATAATGACATGAGGTACTGTTGATATTTAAGCATGTGAAACTGGCAATTTAAAGCCCTTACAGCTAAAGTAGCAGAAGTGTAAACTTTTTCCCCCATCTGTCCAGAGCTCTGGAATCCCTATCAGAGGGGACAGGATTTTTAGCCGTGGAAGCCTTAACCCCTTTAGAACCTTGGGAAATTGTTTCTGGGTCTGCAGCGGGGTTTTTGTAAAGAAATTTATGAGAGTCAGGGATCCTGTAGTACCTGTCTGGCTTGACTGGGTGCAGGGGGTAAAGAATCAGGAGACAGACTGGATTCAGAGAAAACATCATCAACAATATCAAGCACAGGGAGGATTAGCCAGGGGCCTGTGCTGTGGCAATAAAAGGAAGTCTCTGAGCCTTTTCTTGAATTCTGAGTAATCCTGGCTCTCCCAATGGAAATGTTCCCTCATGGTGTGCAGGGTTTCCCCAAAAGAATAATCCTCAGGCGGAGAGGCTGAAGGTATAGACACTTCTGCATCAGAGTCCTCATAGGGAGGGAGAGAATATCCCTGATCAGAAGAGGAATCAGAGGAAATAGAAACCTGGTCAGAGGAATCATAGTCAGTGTCGTGCCTAGGCCTTTTGTCAGGAGGAGGATGGGAACCCCTGATTAAAGTAATTAGGTCTTAAGCATCTGTTTCTTTGGCATGGATGACTGTTCAGGTGAATACTGTACTTGTTTCCCTGTCTTTAATGGAGTCTTTGACTTTGCCTTGGCTGCTGTAGTGGGCTTAATTGTAAGCTGTGATTGTCTGAAAACACCTTCAGAACCGATGCCTGCTCAGTGGCTCTGGACCCATCTGAGGGAATAGTTTCTGTAGGCCCAATACCTCGAGTTTCCACAGGCCTCAGTGTCTCCAAATGGCTGTCGGTTGCGGCCTGTGGCTCTGAGGTAGCGGGTGGTCAGGGGCTGTGAAGGCGCTTCACTGAGAACGGGCGACTGGCCTAGAAGAGGCTTCGTCGTCGGTTTTGGACCCCGGATGCCTGTCCTTTTCTTTGTCTTTGCGTTTTTTATAAATTCCGGTCGTCGGTTGTTCCACCAAAATAATGTAAAGCAAAATCAAACTGACGTTAATAGTGCATTTATTGAATCTAGCACAAAACCGACAACTGGTAACGTCGTGGTCAGGGCCTAGGCAAGGAATACAGTAAGAGTGAAAGCCCTTATGAGGTATTTGCTTCCCACAAGAAATACAATTATTAACTTTTACTGACATCGGTCTGGAGCAAGAAAAAGTTTCCCCAACGGGGAACTTAGCTTTATTGAAGACTTCGGATCTGAAACTCAATTTTGAAAATCTCAGGAGTCGGCCGACCGGCACTTGCGAACTGCTTTTGCTTCGGGCACTGCATGGCAAGTAAGACTGAAGAAAATGGTGTTGGTTGCATCTTTTATACCCCTGGCGCACTGACGTCAGGGAAGAGGCGACAGCAACCGACGCCGGACCAAGACTTTGGAACTCGGGCCGACTGTGCGTCACCTGCCAGCAGGATAACCCAAGTGTAATGACAGCAACAGTGAAACACGATGAACATCAGATAGATTAATTGTTTGGTTCATGTATGATTGAGTTGCTACTTTGGGTAAAAACAAAAGATTTGCATGGAGAGAGACCATGTCCTTATGGAAGACCAAATAAGGAGGCAAGGCAGACAAAGCCTGCAGCTCAGAGACCCTCCTAGCCGATGTAATAGCCACTAGGAAGGCTGTCTTCCAAGACAAAAACTTTAGATCCACTGATGCAGCAGGTTCAAAAGGAGGAGATACTAATGACTGGAGAACCAAAGTGAGATCCCAAGGAGGAACCGAATATTTGATGGGAGGGCGCAGAAGGAAGGTGCCTTTTAAAAAGGCTTTACATAACCTAGAAGAGGCGAGTGCAATCTTTTGTTCACCTGCATGAAAATTAGAAATGGCTGCCAGATGTACTTTCACCACGGAGAAGCTAGCTCCATGCTGAAAAATACTAGTTAAGAATTCCAACACCGCTGGAACAGGGGCTGTAAAAGGATCCAGGTTTCTCTGAGAGGTCAGGATAGAGAAACATCTCCATTTACTGCAATAGACCTTCCTAGTGGAATCTTTAAGTGAAGCCACTAGTACAGATTTTACAGGGGATAAAAGACCGGAAGTCCTGGCAATCAAGGGAACTGGAGCAGCCAAGCTGTCAGCTTTAGACTGTCCAGACTGGGAGTGTAAGCACCCGAAGGATGAGAGATTAGATAGAAGATGAGACTAAAGGAAGGGAAACCAAACTGAACGAGGCCAGAATGGGGCAATGAGGATCACTATGCACCCCAGTCGACAGGCTTTCTGAAGAAACTTCAGAATGAGTGGTAATGGTGGGTAAGCATACAGTAACCCTGGGAGCCAAACATGGACTAGAGCGTCTCTGGGGGCATCCCCTGGTAAGAGAATCAGAGCAAAGAACTTGCTGCACTTTGCGTTGGAAGGAGATGCGAAGAGATCGCAGCAAGGCTGGCCCCATGCAAGGAATATCTCCTCCGCTACTGATTGTTTCAGAGACCACTCATATGGCATCAGAATAGCCCGATTCAATCTGTCCGCTAAAATGTTGGAGGGTCCCAGGATGTGCATTGCAATCAGAAACCAACCGTTGGAAATTGCCCACTCCCACACTCTCATGGCCTCAGAGGATAAGACCTGTTTCCCCCCTGCTTGTTGATATACCAGACAACTGACATGTTGTCTGACTGAATTGCAATCGTACCTAGAGTAAGGACAGTGTGGAAGGCTTTCAACACTAAAAGCACTGCCCTCATCTCTAGAACATTTATGTGCAAATTGGTCTCTATCTGGGACCACATACCTTGGACTGTCCTTCCCAGTGTCCCCCCCACCCGAGTTGGGAGGTGTCCATGGTCACTGTGGCTTGGGCTGGAAATAACACGAAAGGGCATCCTGCTGCAACCTCCAGTGAAAGGAGCCACCAAAAGACAGACGTCCTTGCAGGTGTGACTGATCCTTATTGGAAAATCCATGGGCAGGTCTAGCCAAGACCACTGGACAGCTAGAGTCCATTGAAGGACCCACATATCATCCCCTCTACTCTCGAATTTAACAAGACTGTTCTTAAACTCTCAATTTGCTACAAACACATTGCCAGGTTTGCCACTGGGCTGCCTTTTAGGACACATCACTGCATCAATCTAAATCAGCTTGGGTGGCTTGAACTACCCAGCTTAATCCAGTATAACCAACTGATTATGGCCTATAAAATCCTCTATAATCCGGACAATACTCCTGCACTTAAAAATATTATCACCCCGTATAACAATCCTAGACCACTTCGATCCTCTAACAAACTACTAATTCAGACTAGCAAAATTAATAACACAGCCAGTGATTCTCTCTTTGCAAACTCTAAGTAGATCCTGGAACTCTCTTCCAGCTGATATTACCTTACTTTCCACCTTAGGTCAATTTAAAACTAGACTCAAACAACATTTTTCACTTAACTGGCTATGTCAATGTATCAAGCCTGGCTAACTCTCTCTAGAATGTGTAAAAATCTGCTAACCAGTTTACTGTGTAATTTAATTTAATCCTGACTTGCGCTCAGGATTAACTGTAACCTGTGGAACTTGTTTAACTTGCTTACTTATGTGATCTCTGTAAATAGTCTGTTTGTAATATGTAATGCTGGTATTATGTAATGCTGTATCTGCTTACCCTTGGAGCTTTTCTCCCCGAGCCTCCGCTGAAAATGGACATGCATCCAGTCGGGCTATCCCGGTCAACAAATGTAAAATAAAAAATAAATATGGAGGCATGCGCAAGGGAGAACAGAAATCAAGGCAGCCATGGAGCCCAGGGCCTGAAGCACATCGTTCGCCTTTGGAAATTTGAGGTTCACGATTAGAGCGATGGGGTACCTGAGGTGTGAGATCCTGTCTGGTGCTAAAGCTTTTCGCTGCAAAGTGTCTAACATTGCCCCAATGAAGTCTAGAACTTGTACTGGCTGCAAAAGGGATTTGTGGACACTGACTGTAATCCCCAGCCGATCTGCCAAGATGAAAAAGTAGTCTTGGGCCAGACACAGAAGACGCTTGGTGGACGCAGCAAAGAGGCAGTCGTCCAGGTAAGGAAATACCTGAATTCCCTAAAGTCTCAGGTGAGCTGCTACTAATGCCATTACCTTGGTGAACACCCTGGAGGCTGTGGTGAAACAAAGGGTAGAGCTCTGAACTGGAAGTGACTGGCTCCCAGACGGAAGTGAAGAAACCCCCTGGAGATTCTGTGGACCTTGATATGGTAGTAAGCATCCTGGAGGTCTAACGAGCACATCCAGTCACACTCTCAAAGATAAGGTAGAATGGACTGTATGGTGATCATCCGGAACTTTTGTTTAGTGACAGGTTCACGGTTGACCAAAATGGGCCTGAGGTCCCCTGTCTTTTTTGGCACTAAAAAGGACCTGGAGTAAACGCCTGATCGAGGGGAACCAGTTCGATAGATTGTTTGTGAAGCAGCTTTGAACCCTCTAGAGCTGCGGCCTCCCCTGTGAGCGGGTGGGACAACCGGGAGGCATCTTGTAGCACTTGGCAGGGCAACAAACAGAAGTGTAGCCTCTGGATATTATTTGTAGCACCCAACGATCTGCAGTTATGGACTCCTATACCACTGGGTGCAATGATAATCTCCCCCAGACTGCCTTGAGAGTAGGACAGTCGGGCAACCCCTCAGGGCTGCTGAGTGGGCCTGTCAGAAAAAGGTTCCCTAGACCCGAAGCTCCTGGGACCCCCTCTACCTCTGGGTCGGAGTCTATCCTGTCCCCCCTCTGCCTCTGGGAGAAGAGTTGTCCTGAAACTCCTGGGAAAACTGTGATTTCCGGAACCACATCTTCTTTTGCCCTCTTTGGTTCCTAGAAAAGGACCACTGAGGGTTAGAGAAGCGGATCCCGACGGCAGACAAAGTCTTCCCGTCTTTTTCATTCTGGACAAGTGTGTCACATACTGTCTTACCAAAAAGGGAGGAACCGTCATAGGGAGCATTAGTAAATGAAGCCTTGAAAGGGTCCACAAACTGACACAACCTGAGCCAGGCATGACACCTCATGGCTACACCTGTCCCAGCCGTCCTAGCTGCTCCTTCCATGGCATGGGAAAAGAGACGTATAGACGTGTTTGATAATGACTTCAGAGTCGACATTTCCACAGAGAACAGTTGTTTGTCCTGCTGTGATAAGGACTCTGGGGGAGACTCAGTGAATTCCGAAACAAGGTCTTGCTGCAGTCGTATCACATGTGCCAAATAGTTCAGTGCACAGATGGAAAAGGTTGCTGATGAATAAACACGCTTCCCAAACCTATCCACCGACCTGGACTACTTGTCCGGAGGGTGGACTGAGGAACTCTCTTGCACCAGTTCCTTCTTGGTGGCTGCTGCGACCACCATAGCATCAACAGGGACTCCTTTAGACCAAGGTAGCCTGTCGGTGGGAGGAGGAAGAATCCTGTCAGGGCGTTTGGGTATGGGTTCTATGGTGTCAGGCTCCTTCCACGCCAATGTGGTGATAAGGTCTACCAAGGGATCCACTGGCGGGGACACCCAAGAAGTAGATGGGCCCATGCCAAAGGCCTCCAGGAACACAGACTCATCCAGAAAAGGTTTGGGGGCTGATCAACCTCCCCTCTGGCGGAGGATCTCCATGATGTCTCCTAAGGAGACATCTTCGGGAGGTGACCTGGGGGAACCTTCTCCATCTAAATCCATGTCCGTAGTGAAGGACTCAGGGGAGTCCAAGTGCCTCCTTTTGCACTTGCGCTTACGGGGACCCTCTTCAGTGGGACTCTCTGAAGAGGACTTGTGAGCCACAGGGGGTTCCTCAAGGGGATTAGCCTGGGGCTCCTCTGGCAAGGGCTGTCCCTGAGACAGGATGAAGGGAGTCAACACCAAATCCAGTGGAGTCTGGGTGGAATCCAAGGAGATGGGCTGAGGTCTCAATCCTTGGGAGAGAACCCTCTCCACCACTTCGAACGCCGAAGGAGAGCATACCGCCTTGGCACCCAGCAAGGAAGAAGCTCTTCCCCGGGTCCAAAGCGGGGACTGGAGCTGAAGCAGGGTAGCCTGCGGTCCAAGGGAATGGTTAGGAACTGAAAAGGTCAAAACTGAAGATGGATCCATTCCCTTGGGTCCGACTCCCTGTCCATGGCTCCGAGAGTCACTCAGATCCGAACTGGCCGGATCCGAGGAATTCAAGATAACAGCCGGAGTTGAGGTTGGCGGAACAGTCGGCACCGAGCTACCAGCTCCAAAGAGTCGCTGATCCAAGAAGCAGCCACACGGATCGGGGAAGGAGAGATGGGGTGGAAAAAGGGCATGGAGGTCCCTCCTCCAGAGGGAGAGGGGCCTGACAAGACTCCTATCTGTATTTGGGTCTGAATGACTCTCCGCATCATCCTGTCCATGTCCAAGTCCGATAGGCTCCGAGTCGATCGCGAAGAGGCAACCGACTTCGATCTGGCTGGTCTGTGCAGTAAGGGTGAGGAAGGCCTTGGATCAGAAGACTCCAACGGCTCTGGTGAGAAACGGGGTGAGCGGAGCCTGGGAGAAGCTGGTCTCAAAGTCTTGGATGATGGAGTAGGGAAAGATTCCCTGTCCGGGGACCTCTTGCCAGAACCATCCCTCTTCCTCTCTATCCTCCTTGTGCCTTTCTCTGTCCTTTTCTTTTTCTCGCTCTCTTGCTTTTTCTTTTCTTTGTCTTTGTCTCCCCCAACACCAGAACAAGTGGGAGTTTGAGGCCCTGTCTGAGTGGGTGGTTGGGCGGGAGTACCTGAGACACAGGCAGAATCCAGCATGGAGGCAGGGAAAAGATCCTTAGCAACTAACTTGGCCTTCCTGTCCCTGAGGGCCCTCGGGTTAAGGTCTGCACAGATTGAACACTGTGTTGATAAATGGGGCAGTCCCAAACATATTACACACAGAGTGTGACCATCAGCCGGTGAGAGATTATGGCCACACACTGTGCATTTTTTGAAAACTGACTTAGGCTGATCAGCCATAGTCTAACACTAATCGCCACTCCCGAAAGAGAACACAACACACACTGAAGGGAAGTGGGCCTAGAACTACTTTCAACAATAAAAAACTTTTTTTTTTTTTTTGAAGCTATACCGACGAACAGCGTACACTAAAGGGGGGAGAAAGGGAAAACTAACTACCACTTGCACACAAAAGCAGAATTAACCTACTTACTTATGCCTGAAGCTCAAAGCAAAGGAGATCACAATGCTTACTATGGCGTAGCAAACGAGATCTGAGGGAAGATAGGAGATGGTGGTGTATTACGGGTAGGGGGAGGAGCTCGGAGCAGATGCTAGAAAAAAGTTGCAGGCTCGGATCCGATATGGATCCGTATACCCACAGATTGCAGATAAATAAGATAACTACTTCAGATAAGGGGGTTCTTACAAAATATTACAAGAGCATTACAGTGCTCATGAATTGCTCGCTGGCATTGTAAAGTTCTCGAATGTTTCTTAAAGTGATGACTTTGACAAGTGACTGTAGCATTCCTGCCTTTATCAATAAAGTTCCAAACAATTACTTTAGCATTTCTGCCTTTACCAATTCCGCAAGCATTGCCAGTGATAAGTGACTAGCATTTCTGCCTTTACCAAAGATTTCATAAAGCATCGAAAAGTCCGAGAAATTACTCCGCAAAGCTCCGTAAAGCATCAAAAAAATTTAAAAGCTTTTCCACAAAGTTTCATAAAGCAGTGGTGGCTCAAAAAAGCTATTTCGCAAAGTGCAGTAAAGTATCGAGAAGCCCAAAAGGTTTATTTTGCAAAGTCCAGTTATTTTAAAACGTTACGAGGTTGTTCATTCGCACAATTTCGATAAGCTTAAATAGAGAAAGTATAAGTACAGAGCACGAGAGCACTGAACAAATTGTTTATGCCAATTACTTATGCATGTGTGCAGACGGATTTTGAAAACCTCAAACACTTGTATTTGATCAGAATATTGCAGAGAAGTGGAGAATTTTTGAACAAGAGTACGATATTTTCATACAAGCAGCTTATGCAGATAAAAAGGCACCTGCCAAGGCATTCATTTTGCTAAATTTAACCGGATCTGAGGTCATAGAAAGAGAACGTTCATTTGTATATGCACCAGTGTATGAAGGTGAAGGTGCAGACCACCATATTGTTGTGCAAGCTGAATCAAGGAATGACCCTGAGTGTTTGAAGCACAAGTTCAGAGAAATGTGCAACCCCCCAGATGAACATTACATTAAAGAGACATTTGTTTTACACAAGAATCAAGAAAGACTTTTGAATGTTCTCCTGGAATCCCAGCTCATGTAAGAGATTTATCACCCAACAGACACACTTTGCAAATGACTCTGCAAAGATAATCAATTTGTCTAAATGTGGTAAAATGTGGATACCCTGTAGTCTACACTGAGCTATAACCGGTGCTACACACTCTTGGTGCAGCAGATACTCCAAAGGATAAATCATAGAACAGACAATGGGATCTAGATACACAAAACCTTAAGAAACGTCTGAAGTCTGGATGAACAGGGATGTGATGATAACCATATTTTAGGTCCACTATTACCAGGAAACCTGAAAGAGGAAGAAGAGTTAACAGGTTGTGAAATGACAATTTTGAATTTGGGCATTATCACAAACAGGCTTAGTAAAATAATATCTAGAACTGGACTGTAAGTATTTTCTTTTGTTGGCACTAATATCATCCTTGAATTAAAAAACTTTCCCCACCTGCGAAGGAGGAACTGGATCGATCACTCCTTGGGACAGCAAGTGGTACAGGTCTACAAAACGGTTGGATCTGGAAGCAGAGGAATGACCACCTAGAAAGAAAGAATTTCCTCCCACTGCCATCTGTAACCATGATGAATGATCTTCAGAGCCCATCTGAAAGTATCTTTTGCCAAACAGAAAAAAGGAGATTCAGAATTTCTGGAAGAAAAAGGGGGCCAGTGTAGAAGGGGGTCAGAAGGTCTCCTGAATAGTCATTCAGGCTCGTTGGACTGTCTTTAGTTTGCCATTTCTTTTTAAACAACCACATGCCTGTATTTTGTGGAGACTGTTCATTTTGTTGTTTTTTTTTTTACCAAAATTGGATGAGGAGTTAAAAAATCTCTTAAAATATTTGGAAAAGGAGGACTGAAAAATCTTAGAGATTCCCTGGATCAGTTTTCCCCTTTCATCACAATTTCTGATCACCTTTGCAGCAGAGGTGCCAAAATTGTAATCTCTATCCAAAGGGGAAGTTAAAATCTCATTGGCCACAGCTCTGGAGAAAGTATGAGAGTCATATGCACACTGTACACAATGAATAATGTCCTGCGCAATAAAATAAATTAAATTATTTAAAGCAGATGTTTTCCTTATAGCAGAAGCTGCAGATAAACCATCTTTCATACTTTCACAAAATTAGTCAGAACAATCTAACACATAGTCCTGAAAATTCAAAATTCTGAAAATCAAACTGTACAAGTATGCAAACCCCCCCCCCCAAGAATTATCAATAATTTCCCCATCCTTATCAGAAAGAGAAGAACTTGAATTAAGCATTTTGCAGCAGTGGGATCAACTAAAGCTACAACTGCTGGCTTAGGTTTGGGAACAGTGTGTAAAAACTTAAAATACTAAGGAACTTTACACATCCTATCTACCTTTTCAAGGGTAGCTGGCTGTCTATTTGGAAAACTGCAGGCAGTAACACATCCTCTAAAGCATGTAGAACAGGAGGAACGGGTGCAGGTCCTGGAAATTCCTTCAATAACAACGTATAGTATTTTCTGAGGGACTAAGAAATCTCAGTGTTGCACACTACCAATAGTCTCGGAGAAAGAGAAACCACCACAAGCAGAATCAGAAACTAAGCCGCCCTCTGAGTCTGAAACAGAAATCTGAGGAGAAAAGCCTGTATCTGCCCCTTCATCTTCCTGTTCAACTTCAGAAACTTGAATCTCTTTAGGAAGAGAGGCATAACCTCTTTCTTCTACCTGAAACTACTTTACAAGTATCATCAATAGCCTAAATTAAACCTGAACCAGCCCAGTAAACTACTCCTGTATAAGGGGAAAGAACATACTTTACATATACTAACTTCAAAATACCATTTCTTGGCATATTCCCTTTTCTCTGAGATATGGAGATCTCGGAGGTGGCATATATAAGTTTCGGGGGGGTGGGGGGGCTTTGCCCCCCCCCCACATGGCAGGGTGCAGGTGGGGCTTGCCCAACCCTGTATTTTTGTTTTTTTTATTGGCTTGTTAGCACTTGGCTTTTCAGTTCCAACATTTAAACACTTTGCCAGTTCCAAAATGCAAAATAAAAAACAATTTCTCCACAGAGAAAAATGGTTTTCAGTTACTTTAAACAATTCTTAAACTAAAAGGAAAAAAAAAGCACTGATGTTCAAAAGTACAGAGTCTCATGACAGTCCCTTAAAACACAAACTCCTTGCTTTATCATAATCTTCCTGAAGAGGAAAGTGATAAAAAGCAATTATTTGAAAATGTAAGGTTTTCTCCAAAGAGAACATATCTACCCAGCGAAGTAACAGCATAAGCCAACTGTCCATCCTCAAAAGCCTTAGAGGGGCATACTCTTCAGTGGCAGTAAAGCTCTGAAGGGCTTGGTGCCCAAACTTGTCTTTTAGCAAGCTCAGCTTGAGCTGCCTCACAGTTTAGTCACATGGAAAGTGGCTTGAAGCTTTGAAAGTTCACCAGCTGTTAGATTCTTGCCAGAATATAATCCTATACAGCTAAGGCTATTGCAGAGGAGAGCAATATGATGAACATATGCAGTTTATGAAACGTGTTGTAATAAAAGGATAACACGAGTGAAAACCAATAAGTACAGAAATTCAGACTTATTTTTCATTTAAAGAAAAAAATAAGTTGCGGCTAAGACTTGACATTCAAAACTTACAAAAATACCAGTTTCCATGGTCAGTGCCATGGTGCTGATAGATGTAGATGACCTGTACGAGAGCCAGGTGGCCCTGAAATGACTAGCAACCCAGGTTATGAAGACCCAAAGACTGAAGGTGTGGAGTCAGCAGCCAGTGGTGGCTCTCTCATCCTGTGGGAGGAAGGCAATACAACAGACTGTAATGAGAACACCTTCTGGAGGGGCATGCTTGACATGCAGCACATGTGCTTGCATTTATCTCTTCCAAGCCAATTTGTGTTGCAGTCTTCATTGGGCATGAGCGGGAATGGAAATGCTCATGAAGGAATGCATTAACAGGCCCTGAGTGTACACATGTCAGCCACTGAAAAAATATTAGGCTTAAAGAAAAAATAAAGCCCTTCATGGCTGCCCGACTGCCACAGCAAGCTCCTGCCCCACTGATGTGGAACAAACTGTAAAGATCAAACCAGAAACCAGATGTTTGCCAGGCATGGGAGAAAGGAAGAAAACTAAGTCAACAAATAAAATAACAGTCCCCAATCAAGTAAGAAAATTCCAGTTGAGATATGCAGGTAAACTGTAAAAACAATCCAAATTAAAAAAGAAAGAAATGCTAGCAAACTCAGTTAAAGACCATCTATAGAACAGACTGATGTGTTGGACTTCAGAGATGTTTATGCATCTCATACACATGGATTATTATTCCAAGTTCTCTAATGTAATCCAACTGATGGATAACCTCAAGTGCTAGCTTAATTAGTACATTAGAACATATTTGCCTCAAAACACAGGATAACCACATTTTTCATATATGGTATGGAGAGCAATTCCTGACTGAGCAATGAAACAGTGTACAGTCCACATTATCCCAGCCAAAGGGTCATATGAAAACTATCCAAAGAGTGAAGAATCAATTTCATGAAAAAGGGCTCTGCAGTAAATGTTATGAGGTTTGTCATCTTGTAATTTTGGAATACAGAAATACTCCACTACTGGGATTCCCATCTAGCACAACTGTTAATGGATGGAAGGTTAAAAAATGATTGCCAACTTCAGCAGCACTGCTGGTAAATGAAAATTAATGGCAAGTAAAGGAAATGTGTGAAAGGCATCAGCAAAGACGTATGCTAGAACAGAAACGGCATAAAACAACCAGGATGGAGACAACATAGGAATTCAAATGCCATGTGAAAGTGAGCAATGTGAAGCTGATATGGTTTAGAGCAGTCAAATAAAGGTACCAAGTAGTTCACGGAGAACATTGTAAGCTATAGAGAAGAAATAATGCACATTACTACAGGAACAATACACAAACACAGTTCCAGGAAGAACAGCAATCAGATGTGACACCACTCTTGCTGCAAGAAAAGGCTGTGAAAACTTAGATAGTTAGGATTTTGCAGAGAGAAGGTTCTGAAATTCTCTCCAAACGAAACTGTAATGCAGCAAGAACAATCTCAAAAGCAAAAACAAATGGACAAAGTATGAATTTGATATCAACAGTCCTTGACGTACAGTATTAGTATGGTGTTAAGGACGTTTTACAACAATGTTAACATAACACATGCTATCTCATACATATACAGTATGGCTATATTTTGTCTTTAAAAAGGGAGATGTAATATATTGGGGTGCATAGGTAACAAGGCTAATGCACAGGTCACACAGAATTCTGTGTCATTTGGTATAAAACTCTTCTCGATTGTTCAGTAAGACTATAGACCTCATAGGATTTTGCCACATCTACAGTGTTTCTATGTCGTATACTAAAATTTTAACATCAGATTTTTTTCTGCCTATTGGATTAAGTAACTGGCAGCAGTATGGTCAGTTACTTCTGTTTATTATGAGCTCACCTTGTGGTCAATTACTTCTGTTTATTACTAGTGCGCCTTGTGGTCATTTATTTCTGTTTACTACTAGCTCACCTTGCGGTCATTTACTTCTGTTTACTACAAGCTCACCTTGTGCTCAGGTACTGTGCAATCTTTGGACTGAATTAACCTTATCAAGTGGGCTAAGAAAACAGAGCCCCCTAACCCACTACCCTGCCATCATTCCTGGTTATGGAAAAATTTTTTACACCAACCAGGTAGTGAAATGCTTCTCTGTCTATGTAACGAAGAAAACCATCCTCTATCTGCATTATCTCACGGTAATCTTCCTTCTCTTCATTAGTGTACCTAATTTTTTTCACCCTCTTATACTGCTTTACTCTAGTTTGTGCACTCATTATCCTGTCTCACTGCAGTTCCTTATCCTTCTCTTGAGCAGTTCCCTGTGCTTTTTTCCCTTTATGTTCCCAAATACTTGCCACTATCAGTTATCTTTGGTGAACTATTTGCCTTTTCGTTCTTCAAAGTGGGTGATCCCAAATCTTTTGCTTCCTACAAGAGAGAACTGATCACAGAGGCCATTACCCAAGGCATATAACAGGGCAGGGATTTTAGCTTCAAGGCCATGGCCTTGTCTCCAGATGTCTGATATGGTTGGGGCATCACCTCAGAAACCTATTTCACTCTTGCCTATTGTATGTGCTTCCAGGGCCACCATCACTGGCTTTGATGGAGCCAAATCCAAATTTCCATATCTTCACCTTATTCAGCACCTGTCAAACCACCCCTGCCCAGTGGAAACCAGCCAACCACTTCCTCCACCAAGGATGATGCTCACTCTCACCATGTGCGACCCAACCAGCTCCCGAATTGCCATTCAAACTCATTGTCTGGCTCATTGCCAAGGCTTTATCCTTTTACTCCACAGAGTTGGGCCTAGCTTCATGTTTCATGAATAGGTTCATAGGTTCATAGGTTTATACTAGGCTATCTGCCCTAAGGCATTTATAAGCCTAGCCCAAATTATTGTGGCTTACGCCACCCCTTATATGAAAAAATACTGTGCCCATTAGTTTGTTGTGCCTCTGTCCAGCAGTGACCCAGAGATGATTCCCGGGGTAAACCTACGATCTCCCATCCACAGGTCTAGATTTCTCTTGAACAGAGTCAGCGAGGTGCTCTGCCTCACATGGACCGGGATTTTATTCCACAGCATAGGGAGTCTCTGAGTGATAAATCTATCCCTCCAGCACGTCCTATTTATATCCGTGCTAAGGTTTAAGTCGCTTGCTCTAGTGGTTTTGGTGGATTTGGATTTTTTGAGGTGGAGCATGTCCATTAATTCCGGGTTGGACATGGCCTTGTATGTCAGGCACATGTCACCTCTGAGCAGACGGTATGCGACTGAATAGAGCTGGAGTTTCTTCAATCTGGCAGCATATGACAGATTTTGGAGTCCCTTTATCCTTTTGGTGAGGAACTTTTGGGGTCTCTCCAATTGCTGCAGATGTCGGGTGAGATACATCCCGAATGGGGCATTGTACTCGATCATTGGTCTGATAAGTGAAGAGTACAGGGGAACAATGACCTCACTAGATCTGGATGTGAATCCCTTCATGATCAGGTGGGCAATGTAGAAGGTCTTTCTAACCACTTTAGCAATGTGAGTGTCAAAGAAAGGCCACTGTCAACCTGGGTCCCCAGGTCCCTGATAACCTCTTCTGTGCTTAGTGGATTGCCACCTATATGGTAGCTTGGGGTTACCTTGTTTTTCCCGAAGGGTATGACTATACATTTTTTGGCGTTTAACTTCAGGCCATGGCTCTGGCACCAGCTATCTGTTTCCGTGAGTCCCTTCTGAAGGATATCCGTGTCCGATGCACTTTCCACTATGGCCCAGTTTGCAGTCATCTGCAAACTTTGTCAGCCAAAGTCCTTCCATGTTGGCCTGTACTTCTGAGAAGTAGATGCCAAACAATAGGGGGCCAAGGACCGAGCCCTGTGGGACACCACTTGTGACCGGCTTGGAGTCTGACACAGCGCCAGCAACTCTAACCCTGTGGGTTCTGTCCTTAAGCCAGTTTGCAACCCATCTTGTGACATATGGGTTTACATTTAAGCTGGTAAGTTTTTCTACAATACCCGAGTGGGGTATTGTGTCGAAGCCTTTGCAAGGTCAAGGTAGGCTGTATGGACTGCCTTTCCCTCATCAATGGCCTTGGTGACTATTTCGAAGAAGTCGACCAAGTTCAAAAGGCATGATCTTCCCTTGACAAAGCCAAACTGGGTCGGGTCCAATGTCTGCAAGTCCCCTATATCTTTGTTTATGAGCTCCATTATGATCCTCTCCATAGCTTTGCAGACTAGACTTGTTAAGCTTATGGGCGGTAATTACCAGGGTCCGTGAGGCGCCACCTTTGTGGAGTGGGACCACAGTTGCCGTACGCCACTCCTTGGGCACGTATCCTGTGGTAAGGCTGAGATTAAACAGCTGCCTTATGTGTGGGTTTAATTCCTCATTTAGCTCGTGTAGCACACAGCCGGGGACACCATCCGGTCCCATTGATGCTGTGTTTTTAGCTTTAGAGAGAGCAGCTTTCACCTGCGCATTTGAGATGTCCGGGAGGCTACACTCAGCTGGGATAGTTATCTCTCCTTTAGGGGGGGAGAGGGGGGTGAAGTTTGCACTGAACCTGTCTGCCAGTATGTTGGCAATGTCTGTGGGTTCAGTGATTTTTGTATCATTTTGGACTAATTCTGAGCATATCTGTGAGTTTCCACCCAGGTTCCTAACATAGCTGAAAAAGGCCTTATGATTGTCCTTTGAATCCATGGCAATTTTTCTCTCAAAATTGGCCTTAGTTGATTTTATGAGTGCTCGTATTCTTTTACTAATAATGATCAGGGGTGACTTCCCTTTTATGGATTTTGTTCTATCATGTAATAGCTTTCTCCTCTTATTGTAAAGTTTGTTAATGGCTGGGGTCCACCAGACTGGACGTTTGCCCTTTGTGGAAAGAGTCTTGGTTTTATTTGGGATTGCCTGATCCATGCAGTCCTGGAGGTGTTCATAGAAGGCATTTGTAAGGGCTTCCGCAGCTTGGGTTGTGGTTTCCTCTGACTCAGGGGCCTTGAAGGATACCACACCAGTCTTGAGTAGTGTGAAGTTTGCTTTAGAGAAGTTCTTCACTATGGTCTTTTGTTTGGGGTGGGGGGATGTGGATTTCCAGTGAGATTAGTTTATGATCAGATCTCACCAATGAGGATATACTTCCGTGTGGAGCATTTTGTCCCCATGTTTGTGACAATGAGATCTAGTATATTTTCTCCTCTCGTGGGAACAGTGACTAGCTGTTCCATGGCATTTGAATTTATGAACTCCAGGAACCGTTGGGCTAGAAAGTTAGGGCTTGAGTAATGTTCCCAGTCTATATTCGGGTAGTTGAAGTCACCCAATATGATGGTGTTTGGAGATACATTTATACCCTCCAGTGTCTTCAGGAAGGCTGTGTGGGGTTCCTGAGTTTGAGAGGGTGGCCTGTAGCATGCTACAATTTGTAGAGCAGTTTTGCCTATGGTTAGTTGCACCTGGATGGTTTCCGAGCTTCATGCGTTGCCACCAACCTGGAGGTGTGAGTATCCTTTATGAATATGGATACACCCCTCCTTTTGTGGAGTGGTCTGGGTTTTGGGGCGGAACGCATGATATGAGGTAAAACCTAATAGTGCCGGGTGCTCTCAGGAGCCTTGAACCAGGTTTCAGTTACAGCACAGACATCGATGTTCTCCATACTGAGAAGGGCCTCGAGTGCGTGCATTTTGAGATTTAGACTTCTGGCATTGAGCAGCATTACCCTCAATTTCTTCCCATTTTTGTTTTCTAGGGTGGTAGGTTTAGAATTTGAGCCTTGCCTAAAAAAGCACTATGGGGTGGCAAGAGCCTTAGCCTTAGCCAATATCCGGAATCCCAGGGGTGACAGGTGCAAGCCGTCCCTTGCGAAGCAGTGTGGCTTGTCAAGCATGTCATCCCAGGCAGACAGACACTGGATCCCCTTTGAATGACACCAGACATTAAGCCAATTGTTAAAGCTGATCATCTTGTCTCTATATTGTGGCATCATTCTTGGTGAAGGAAGGATACTGCTCAGGGTTAGGGTCATACCTGCCTGGGCTACATAATCAGAGAGCTCCTCTATGTCTCTTTTCATGCAGTCCAGGGAGGTACGTCTCAGATCGTTCACACCAGCATGGACAATGACTGTGTCATATTTGTACTTGCCGTGGAGTGACCCGAGTGCTTGTGTTATGTGGCGGATTCTAGTACCCGATAGGCAGCTTACTGTGACCCTCTCCTTGTTCAGCCTGGTGAGTGGGACGTCAGTGTGTCTGACTATGGAGTCACCTATGACAAGTATGTTTGGTGTTGTATTTGGCCTTAAGGGCTGTGACTGCTTTGCACACTGCTATTGTGGTTTATGTGTTGCTTGTGGGGTGTCTTGAGGTAGCAGTTGTTTGGGTGTCTGCTTTGGAGGCCTCTGCTGTTTAGGTAAATTTTTACTCAGAGCCTCCGAGTATGTCTTTGTGTGTTTATGTGTTTGATTCAGTGGAGTGGTAGCATTATGTGAGGCTGGTTTTGTGGTGTGTGTAGTTGCCTTCTCCTCCTGTCTGGTCTTGCCAGTCCTGAGTTGAGAGAGCTCAGCCTCCAGTTTGGCTAAATAGCTGCATCTCACAAGTATTTGTGTTATGTGGGAGGAGGAGAGGGTTGTCTGTGTACATGAGGCAGTTATAACATTGCCTCAAGATTCCCGGATTCACCAGCTGGACCGGAGAGGAGATTGACAACTGACCTTTGGACATGCTAGAATAATATTGGGAAATCCTTAATTGAAAACAAGGGCCAGTGGGGAGTGAGGGTGTAGTGCTTTTAATTTTTAGTGCTGACTTATATAATTGCTTTAGTGAGCAAGTGCCAGGTAACTTGAGTGCAATGTGTTACAAGTAACTAAATGCAAAACGACAAACAGTAACTTTCTTTCAAGTGAAACAAGGAAATAAGTACAGTAAGCAATGCAGATATCACTAGTGATCCACAGAAGCGCTGAGAAGTTGCGTATTAGGTGGAATTAGCTTCCAGGGAAATAACAAGCAAACAAACAACAAGCATATAAACAAAGCTAGATTCAGTAGGCCTGGATCTAGTCTATGCTAGAGCAAACAAGGTGAACCAATTTCAGTAAGATACAGTTCAAATATTCAGGCACTATAAACCTTTAACCAGAAAATTCCCAGCTCAGAAGGGCAGAGTCCAGCCTCTTCTCCCACAAGAGTGCAGACCACGAACCTTCTTAATGTAAAATAACTGGCCTGAAGCCCAAGTGCCTAAACCAGAACTAATACACTTGGACACTGGGCTCTCAATCAGCAGTTCCCAACTTAGAAGGATGAAAGCTACCTGTCCTGCCACCACAGTGCTTGCCACAAACCTTCCTAATGTAAAACAACTGGTCTGAAGCCCAAGTGCTTAATCCAAAAGACTTGAATGATAGCTACACTTTAATCAAGTTACAACCAAGCAGTAATAAATACCATTGAATACTTTAGAGAATGTCTGGATTAGTGCTCAAGTTACACAAACAAAACTAGATCCAGCAGGCCCAAATCCAGTCTATGCCACAGCAAACAAGGCGCACCAACTTCAGTAAGAAACAGTTCAGATATGCATGCACTATAAGCCTTTAACCAGAAATTCCCAGCTCAGAAGGGCAGAGTCCAGCCTCTCCTCCCACAAGAGTGCAGACCACGAACCCTCTTAATGTAAAATAACTGGCTTGAAAGCCCAAGTGCTTAAACCAGAATTAATACACTTTTAGAATAACAGACACTGAGCCCTCAATCAGCAGTTCTCAACCTAGAAGGATGTAAGCTACCTGTTCTGCCACAACAGTGCAGACCACAAACCCTCTCAGTGCAAAACAACTAACTGGTCCGAAGCCCAAGTGTTTAAACCAAAAGGCTTAGAATGAGTTACACCAAGCAGTAATAAATACAATTGAGTATTTTAAGATGATGCAAAAGTAAAAGAAGTAGGTAAAAACACAAGTACAGTAAAAGCAGATGAAATTTTTTTTTTTTTTTTTTTCTGAACAAGTGCTGAGATCAAAGAAACAGATTTGAGTGCTGAAACTAGAAAGCTGGCTAGTTACAAGAAAAAAAAACAAGCTAGAAGGCTTCCCTCAAACACAGAAGGGCTTGGGGGCTCAGAAGCCTACAAATAGTCTGTACCACTTAACAAGAAAGGCAGGAAATAAGCTTAATTTTTTTTTTCTATTTCCCAGATGCTCTCTTTGTACACAGTAGGAGTGCCTGAAATCAGAATATGATCTCACTGCACTCAGTTGAGTGAGCAAATGAGATGGGCCCAGAGGCAGGCTGAGGGGCGGGCAGTTTCAATGCCACTAAGATTAACACCAAAACAAAATCAGGGCGGATGGGTGGGAATAACTGAAGAGCAGAATAACCAGTTAAAAATTCCTTCAACACTCCTTCATGCACAGTTTAAATCAATTTAAATACTGTATTTTTTTAAAAAAAAAGTGCATAAAAAGGTACTTAAATTCTCTTATACGTCCAGTTGAATATAACCAAGTTCTTAGCTTGCCAAGCTGAAGTTTTAAAGCAGGAATTATTTCACATGCACCAGTTTAAATATGCAAGGACAGGAAATCAATGAATGTGGCTACCCCCACACCTGTAATTACTAGCAAATAACAAAATTCAGCCAACACTAGCTTTTAGTTCAAGTTACTGAAGAGCAGAATAACCAGTTAAAAATTCCTTCAACACTCCTTCATGCACAGTTTAAATCAATTTAAATACTGTATTTTTTTAAAAAAGTGCATAAAAAGGTACTTAAATTCTCTTATACGTCCAGTTGAATATAACCAAGTTCTTAGCTTGCCAAGCTGAAGTTTTAAAGCAGGAATTATTTCACATGCACCAGTTTAAATATGCAAGGACAGGAAATCAATGAATGTGGCTACCCCCACACCTGTAACTACTAGCAAATAACAAAATTCAGCCAACACTAGCTTTTAGTTCAAGTTACTGAAGAGCAGAATAACCAGTTAAAAATTCCTTCAACACTCCTTCATGCACAGTTTAAATCAATTTAAATACTGTATTTTTAAAAAAAAAAAGTGCATAAAAAGGTACTTAAATTCTCTTATACGACCAGTTGAATATAACCAAGTTCTTAGCTTGCCAAGCTGAAGTTTTAAAACAGTTATTTTGCAGACATAGATGCTATTTCATGTTTCGCTGCTAATTTTTCTTTGCTGTTTTGACAGTCGTACCTTTTGACAGGGAAAAAGGAGGCAAGTACATTGTTCCATGTGCACATTGAGCATAAACTGACATTTTCAAGGTGCTGACAACAGAACTGATTACTATCACATCCTGCAAGACCTTCAGTTCCATTCCCAGCGCAACAACCTCACCTTTTACTCATGCTTGTTTTGACAAACAACACATACACATCAACCATTCCAGTCTAAACCAAAATAATGACTTCTGACATTTTTTCCACACAAGAAATCATGCTTGTGATTCAAAACCACCTTTTTGACACTACATAAAAAGTGCAATTAGAGTATTAACAGGTGTTGAGTCAGGTCTACAAATGGTACCATTAAAAGAAGGGAAAAAACTTGGCTAGGCTTTGTAAGGGCCTCAGGTTCATTAGCCTAGCAGCCTTCTATGATCCTATGATAAATATATAAAACACAGAGTAACAGTCTGCAAGTACTTTGATACTGTACTGTATTCGGCTAAAAAGTTCACTTAATGGTATGTCTTCAGATAGATAATACAGTTGTCAAAGTCTTTGTTCAGGAATTGGGACAAAGTGACAATTTTTAAATATTTTAATTCACTTAAGTTAATAAACGGGTTTTATATCAACTTGCATTTTCTGGACACTAATAAGTATGACACTGATGTCTGACATTAAGATGACCATGTAGGTAAACCATGGCATTTGAGGTTCACTACAAGCAATGCAAAGTGCAGCAGTTGGACCACATCAATTCTGTTATGCTTTTGTTGTATACTGTTACTTTCTGTTTTGTTTCTGACATGTACAACTTACTGCCTTCTCTGTTGCATCTCTTCTTTGTGAATTACTCACCTGGACAGTATAAATAGTTTATTTTATTTATTTAATTTTACATTTGCTTACCAATATACTCAGACTGGACACATGTCCATTTACAGCGGAGGCCCGAGGAGAAAAGCTCCACAATCAGTACAGAAAAGCAAATAGTTAAACAATAATATAACAATATGATCATCTATACAGAAGCAAAAAATTGACAACAGATAAAAATGCAACTTTTGATACAAAACAAAAATTTGACACTAGATAAAAAAATACAACTTTCGATACAGAAACAGAAATTGACACTAGATGAGCATTATAACTGACTATAGAGACAAACAGAGACTACTTAGAAATTAATTAATGTAAGTTTAGTAGGAGCTAGTATAACTATTAGAAACTTGAGCAGAAAATAAAATTCCTGATACTGTAGAAAAAATATAATAGGTATAACTGGAAATGAAGCTATGTGGGGTGGTACAAACAGAGACGGTTAGGTAATGCATGGACATAGGAGTTCATTATGTGTAATTTAAGTAAATTTTTGAACAGTGTTAATAGTGGAGGCAGAAGGTAAAGCAGGGGGAAGGTTATTCCAGGATTTAGCTACGTTACGGGAGAATAGTGCTTTACCTGCAGTGTTGTTAGCCTTTAGAGATGCAAAGGAGTGATTTGTCAGTAAAGCGAAGGGGCGGATTTGATTTGTAGGACGTGAGTAGGTGACTTAGTGCTGGGGTTCTATCGGGATGTCTCACAGTATTGCAGGAAATGATTAGTCAATGGTAACTGAGTAGTCGGGGAAATTCTAGCCATTGTAGTTCCTTTAGAGGCTGACAGTGATGGGTTCTGAAGATGCAGTTATTAGCGAACTTGGCAGTTTTGTTGTAACATGTCACAAGTCTAGCAAGATCATGTTTTCTGATATGTGTAAGGATTGGTGCCGCATACATTAGAGTGGACAATAGATGGGTTTGGGCTAGGGAGATTCTGGCTTGTTTTGAGAGAAAGTTTTTGTGTCTGTATAGTGTTCTCATTTTTTATGGACTTTTTTGATTGTTTGTGAAATGTGGACAACAAACTGTAGGTTTTTGTCAATTTCTACACCCAGGAGTTTGGTGTGATCAGAGGGGGTGATGATAGTACCATTTTTAGAAGTGACTGAGAAAGATAGAGTGGTAGGAATAGATTTGTTGGGGATGAAAAGAACCAATTTAGTCTTTTTGGGATTTAGGATAAGTTAGATCTGAGTAATCCAACTTTCCACTAAGCTAAAGGAATCCTGACTGAGTTGTAACATGGTAAGTGAAGGTGCTGAGCAGATAAGAGTCAAATCATTTGCATACTGTATGAGTGTAGCAGGGTGGGTTGAGGTATGAAGATTGTTAGAGAAAAGAAGAGGACCTAATATAGAGCCTTGTGGTACACCTATGGTTGTTGGGAGTAGAGGAGATAGTACACCTTGCCATTGGGCAGACTGCTGCCTATCTGACAAATAATTTTTAAACCAAGCAATAGTTGGAGAGGCAAAGGCTAGAGAGGCAAGGCTGTCTAGAAGTAGGCACTGTGAGACGATGTCAAACGCTTTTGAGGGTTCTAAAAATATAGTAGATACAAAGTTGTAGTTGATGCAGTTGTGATGCATTACCCCGATAAATAAATGTAAAATAAAATAAAAAATAAATAAAATGAATAACTGTAATCATTGGTGTTTTACTACAAAATCAAACATTTTATGAGTGACAAGGTAAAAATAAGAGTAAAAAAATAGGATGTTCTGCAAAAACAGACTACCTAGAGCTGGACACCTGCTGTGAAAATTGTTTCTACCAATAACTTCTTCTAAAAACACTATGCACTCAGGGGCAGACAGAGAAGTATGCAAAAAAGTATGTGTGTGTGTGTGTGTGTGTGTGTGTGTGTGTGTGTGTGTGTGTGTGTGTAACTCTCAACTATCCCTGATTTTGACTCAAATTTTAGCTCTGTTCCTCTTGATCCCTCTGAAAACTGGTGGCTTTTGAAGAAATGGCAGTGAGTTACCATTAACAAATGACAGTAAGAGTTCCAGACTTCTTTTACTTCAAAAAATGTATAATAAATTCACACTCTCTCTTTCTGTCAAGGTCTCAGGTTAATAGTACTAATATTTTAAAGGATCCCAGAGTATTTCTTGATTTGACGGAGACTGGATGAGAGCTGCAGTGTGAGTATGTGTAAGTAGGTGCATTTCACATATATGAATGCAAAGTTAGTAGAAGATGTAACTTGCAATATTTTCCACACATTTACTTTTATACAGTACAGACGGTTACTGTATAAAGGTCAGCAGGTAGCTGATTAAGAGGCTCAGGTTTATCCAGAGGAAGGTCACAACACAGCAGCTGGGACTGGGTATGCATAGAAAAATAACAAGCACATTAAGTTTTAAACAATAACTTAAATCATGCTTTTCTTAAACTTGGGGAGGCTGCTTAGACAACACTTTTGAGATTTCTTCACTGTTCTGCTGCTACATTCTAGTGTACTTGAGTGACCTCACAAAGGAATGTGGTTTCTATTCCCACAAGTCTGGTGTGAGAACATCATAAAAGCTGCACTGTGGGCCCCTGAGGGCAGGCAGTACAATAGCAGGGAGGATGCTGTGGGTCTCTAGAGGTTCTCGTTTGCAGAAAAACAGAGCTGAGCTGAACCAAAAGGTCACTTGTTTCTTACAATCGGTGCTTTTTGTTTTCTTAAGTTTTCCTCTGCAGTGAAGGAAAATGACCCCCCCCCCCCCTTCATCACAAACACCCAACTAATTTTACTCTCTCCCTCTCTTTCATATTCAGGAAGGAAGTGCTTAGAAGGCATAAAATAAACTAGAATAAGAAATGTTAAAGCCTTCTGTACTTCAGACAGGTTTTATTTTATAAGCAAGAAAGGGAAAACGGTGAGGCTGAAATCTGAGATCCTAATCAGCAATAGCATGTTATACTAGTGAAAACAACAGATGCAACAACTGCTGCACTTGGGTTGGAAATGCTGTTATTAATGGAGAATGCAATAAACACACACACGCACACAAACATAGACAAGTATTCCTCTGACCTCCATCCCCAAATGCACTAAAGCAAATATTGTGCTTCTCTGACTGACACTTCTGGAACAGGTTCTTTTTTGTTTAATTTCAATCCAGTAAAAACTATTTTTTAAGTAGGAAAGCTGTGATGTTTTTATCTTTTTCCACAATACCATATGATTCTGTATAGACTTAAATTTAAAGAAAGATGAACACTGTGCTTCAAAGAATCACACGGTACCTCACATGCTTTAACATAATTTTCAAAGCCTGTAGGAACAGAAGACAAAATTACTAATGTTTTCTGGTAAAATAAAAACAGAAGGGATTATCTGTTCTTTTAACCGTTGGAACCTGTTTACAGGAAGGACCTGAGGGCACCAGTCGGGTTTATTACCTGCACAGTACACAACTGGAAACTGTAGGAGCTCCAACAAGGACTACTGCCAAGATGACTCGGCAAGATGTGTCCAGAAGTCAAAATCCATCAGTAACTATTAAAATAATGTTTTACTGGCCATAAAGAACCTACAGTACAGTTACACTAGTTAATCACTGGTAAAAGACAGGGGCGCTGCCACAGAGAGGCCAGTGATGGGCAATGTCCAGCTAACCGTATTAATAGGAATATGAAATACAGCAGCTTTCATCCTTTTGCTGACAAAATGTGACCATTTTGTAAATTACAAACATAAAGATGTGTAGTGTTTTACGATGAAGGAATAAGACCAGTGGCATTCAGAAAAAAAAAAAGAGACTAGATGCCTAATGAAAGCATATAACATTTGGTTTTAATCTAGTTTGAAGAGTACATTTAAAATCATTAACAATCCAAATTATGTCAAATTATTAACAAAACACAAAAGCAACAGTTCCTTGGATCACTTCTTAACCAGTATAGATTTGCACAGTCATTAGCAATCTAACAAGAGTTGAGTAAGAGTGAAAAATATCATGAAATGTGAACCTCCTTTATACCTGACATAGGTGATTACTACACGAGAAGACTGAAAAAAGAGGTCAGTGTGTGGGGAATCTTGTAATACACTAAACACTGACAAGGGTCTAGGACTGATCAACACATTGGCAAGTACAACTTAATCAAATTCACTCTAGGGGGCTGGGGGAGTACTGAGAGAACACCAGTTAATAGAAAAGCACACTGGAAACATAAGCAACTAAATATACCAGAACATATCCACCAAAAAGGCCATGGCAACCCCTAACCCTTAATGTTACATTTAGTCCCAACTCTAACGCTTAATTTCTTACAATTAAAGTCATTGATTTCTGCCCACTCTACAGAAAAACATTTTACTAAATGGCCTTTCATACACTGAGGCATCTGACCACAACAAATTTAACCATATCGTTTTGATGAATGTCTACCAATCCACTCTCCTACTCTTCATAACATGGATATATGGAGGACTTCCTTTCTTCTCAAACACTCTCCCCCCCCCCCCCAAACCAGTTTTTCTAACAAGCAAAGAATAAAGTGAGGACTACTAAGTCTATAAAAAAAAAACAAAAAAAAAAGTTATGTACTTAACACAACATTCCCTGTGTGTTGTCCATCTCAACCTTTATTCTCACTGTGGGGTCAGATCCGATGTGTCGGATCTGTCCAGGCCTTTTTGAAAGCTCGAGGTCTTCATCAAAGCTCATGGGCATCCTTCCCTACCCATAATGCACTTACCTAACTTCCTCAGATCTTGTTTGCCCATCCAGAAAACATAAGGTGAGCAAAAACTTGTCTTAAATGAAATAATGCAGACAGGAGCTGGGTGTATAAGAGCCAGGATAAAAAAGTGCCCAATCCTGGTAGGCATACTGGTGCCAGGACTGGAAAACAGAATCCTCAAAATACGGAAACATTCCTACAATGGGGCCAGGCCAGGCCCAGAGGGAGGATGGCCCCCCCATTGTAGAAGGAAGCAGTAGTCCACAAAAACCTGCAGGCCAAAGAAGAGCCATAAAGATGGTGAATTGGACTATTGAGGATAAGAAAGAAATTATTTACTGTTATTATTATGCAAAAAGCCCAGAATTTCCAGACACAAGATACACAAAATAACTGAGAAATTAGAGGAAAGAAAAATACTTCCACAAAAAAACTGTCAGAAGCTTCAAATGAAAATTTGTGTTCATTTATACAATTGATTTGTGAAAAATAGAATATAGATTAAGAAACTTTGATCTGTTTGGAAAAAGAAGCATCTGAGGAAGTGCAAAAATATAA
Organism: Protopterus annectens; assembly: GCF_019279795.1. NCBI lineage: Eukaryota > Metazoa > Chordata > Ceratodontiformes > Protopteridae > Protopterus > Protopterus annectens. The sequence continues at coordinate 794,544,215 of NC_056750.1, forward strand.
ACAAAACCAAGAGAAATTTGAAAAGTATAAAAAAGAAATATGGTCATGGGAAAGAAAGACAGATTTGATATGGTGCAATATTTATGCAAAGGAGAAAGCCAAATTAATCAATATAAATAAGGCAGCCTCAAAAATATTCAAAGAGAACTAGAGTCAAAGGCATCCAAATATGGAAAATTTCACAATAAAATCACAAAGATGGAATGTAGAAAAGAACATTAGTAAAGTAGAAGTTAAAACAAAAATAGCAATTCAAGTTATGGCGTGCCTGCAAGTGAAGGATTTGGTGGAGAAAGCCTAGCACAGGTTACATCACAGCAGGATGGAGTGAGTCCCCAAAGTAGGGAGAAACAGGAAGATCAGGAAGCATCTGAAAAAGAAATATGGACATGGGAAAAAAATGTAATATTGTGTAATATTTATGCAAAGGAGAAAGCAAAACTAATCAATACAAAAAGAGCAGCACCAAAGATATTTGAAAAGAAATACAGGCAAAGGAATCCGGACTTGGAAAACTTTACAATACAAAAAATAAGAAGACAAAGAGGAAAAGCAGAAAAGGAGATTAGTGATGGATAAGTTAAAGAAATAGAAACGGAGGTTATGGAGTACCTGCAAAGTGAAGGATTCAGTGTAGAAAATATAATTCAGAAAGCACCACGACAGGATAGAATAATGGATATCCAAATTAAGGAGAAACCAGTGGAACAGGAAGCAAGTGGTCAGGTGCCATATGAAGGTAATTTGCAGCCTTCCACAGGAAACCAGTATAAATGTTCACTTGAAGCTAGACAGCAAGGGAAGGAACAAGAAACTATGGAAACTCTGATGCAGCCAATGATGAGGTGTGATAGGCCAGTGAGTTCCCATATGATAGAGCAATGGATGGCACAGGATGAAATTGAAGAGAATGTGCTACAGGAAGATGCTACAGAATCTTCTACAGAATGCCCGCAGGAATTGGAAAACAAGGGATGCACCCTCAATTTGGAAGAAAATGAGTTAAGAGAAGAGTTGCTTGATTTAATAGTCCCACACAGATTTATCAAGATCAATGAAAGAAATAGACTGCAAAAGGTTAATAAATCCCAAAAAGTCAGATGCCTGATAAAACAAATGAACACAGTAATTAGAACTGTTCATAGAGATCCATGTGATATAAAACAGAAGTAAAGAGGATATATTACTGTGCAGCTAAATAACTGATAAGATTCTACCACAAGAACACAGGGTAGTGAGGGAAAGGAAGGGGGGAAATCTAATACCATCATGGAAATATCGAATATAGAAAACTATAAAAGCAGTTAAGACAAGAAGTGCCACTGTTAGAAGACTATAGAAGAGGGAACAGATCAACAAAAATACTAAGATAGATAGATGTGATAAAAGCAATGGGCAATATTAGAACAAACCAGGATTTATCACACACTATCACAAATAAACTAAAAATTTCAGCATAGGCAGAAAACTTAGAAGATACGAAGATAAATATAAAGGAAAAGTACAAAATAAGCAATTTACTGATAACCCAAAAAAGTTTTATAGAGAATTGGGAAATAAGGTAAAAGGAAAAAAGAAACATGCATTTTGAAGAAATATCTATGAAGAGCTTGTGGAACATAAAAGATGCTAAAAGGATAGAAGTTAAATAATAAGAGGTTTAAAGGTACAGGATATGAAATGGGATGAAGTAACATTCAGAGAGATTGAAACAAAGTTAAGAAAAGCCTCTAATTGGAAAACCACAACCCCAGATGTAGTAGCTAACTTTTGGCTCAAAGTATTGACATCTTTGCACAAGATTTAGCCATGAGTAAACTATTTATATCCGCACCTCAGACAGACACCAACCTGGTTAACAGGAAAAACAATGCTCCTACTTAAGAGTGAACCTGCAAGCTATCCTGAAAATTATAGAACAATAACTTGCCTTCAGATGACGTATAAACTATTCACGGGAATTGATGCTGACAGAGTTTATTAGTCATTCAGAAGAAACTTCAATTATGGCAGTAGAACAAAAGGGCAATAAAAGACAGTCACATGGAACAATGGATCATTTTGTTGTTAGATGAAGTCATAATGGAGAACTGCAAAAAGGAGAAGAATTTAAGTATGGCATGGATTGACTACAAAAAAGCATTTGATAGTATCCCACATTCATGGATACAAGAGTGTTTCAAAATGCATAAGACATACCTTACACTGATTGACTATATTACAGTGACCATGAAACAGTGATAGATCATGTTGCAAGTAAGCCATGATAAAGGACAAATTATTATATTATCCCAGGGATAAAAATTCAAAGGGGGATATTCCAGGGTGACACTGTCTTTGCTGCTATTCTGCCTTGCCCTTAACCCATTAAGCTGTCTACTTAACAGCTTAGGCCACATCTATAATTTGGCTCCTAGAAAACAACGAAGTGTAAAGACTTATCTTCTCTGTCGATGATTTAAAACTGTATAGCTCATCAGATGACAAACTGAAAGCACAACTGCAAGTTGTCAAAACTTTTTCAGATGATATAAGAATGTCATTTGATCTTAATAAATGTGCAAAAGCAACCTTTAAAGCAAAAAAAATGGAAAACATCAATTTGGGACAAGAATGTGACATAAAAGAACTTGAGCAAGGAGCAGTGTATAAATATTTGGGAATTGATAAAGGATCAACAATAAAACATGAACAAATGTGAATAAAACTTGGTAAGGAATACTTCAGAAGACTTAAATTAATCCTGAAAACAGCACTATCATCTAGGAACAAAATCCAAGCTATAAACCAATTTGCTCTTCCTGTCCTAACTTAACAGTTTTGGAGTGACTGACTGGCCTAAAAACATGTTGGATTGATTAGACAGGAAAACAAGAAGGATGTTTCATGCTCACCAAAATATTTTTTATATATTCCCCATTCCAAAGGAGGGATGGGCCTCCTTGAAATTAATTACATGTACAGATATGCAATTGTGGGACTCCACACATATCTGCTGACCTCACAAGACCCAAATGCAGTGAAAGTTTTGGAACATGAGAATAAATCTAAGATGACTTCTCTGCTTAATTTAGCAGAAGCATATCGGCATCAAGCAGTAATGGAAATCAAACCAGAGGTAGATAAAAATCAGGCAGCAACTGAATGTGCCAAAAATCAAAAGAAAGACTATAAGGTGAAGGACCAGATGAGAAGCCAAGAAATGTGGAAAAAAACAAATATAGTTGCAAGTATAGAAAAAGTACAGTTTTGTACCTACCATAAATGTAGATGTTCGAGGATCCACATTGCTGCAGTCCTAACACTTGGGGGTAGTCCGCTGTCCCAGTCGGCCCGAATACCAAAGTATATGGCTGACGTCGGTCAAGGCGCATTAGTCTGACGTCAGGACGTCAGGGTACAAATGCGCATGACCGACGTCATATCCTCAGTCTTTTCTTGCCCCAGATGTCAGAAGACCCTAAAAAGATACGGCCTAAACCAAAAAACACCAAACACTCCCGCACCAAATATATATATACAATATATACAAATTTACAAGAGTATAACCCCACCCACACAAACACCCCTAAACACAGAGGGGAAGGAGGGAGGGTAAATTGGACTGCAGCAATGTGGATCCTCGAACATCTACATTTATGGTAGGTACAAAACTGTACTATGTTCTTCATACCACATTGCTGCAGTCCTAACACTTGGGTAGAATCCCAAAGCAGAGGTAAGGGAGGCTGGCAAATCATAAAGAATCAGGAGCTGTCAACATGCCCTGCAAAATAGCCGTGGCAAAACCAGCCCTAGATTTAGAGTAGAGAGGAAGGTGGTAATGCTTAGAGAAAGTATGCACTGAACTCCAAGTAGCTGCCTCAAAATATCCTTAGTTGCCACCCCCCTTAGAAATGCTGTTGAAGTGGCAGTAGCCCTAGTGGAATGAGGCCTAATCCCAGCTGGAATCTCCTTGCCATGATGGGAATAACAAAATGCAATGCAAAACCCAATCCACTTAGAAATAGTTTGTTTTGACACAGGCTTGCCCTGAGAACTCAAAGCAAAAGAAACAAACAACTGCTGAGACTGCCTAAAATCCTTAGTCCTGCTTAAATAATAACGCAACTGCCTGTGTACATCTAAAGTGTGCAAAATCTTTTCCCCCTTATTTTGGGGATCTGCATAAAAAGTAGGCAAATGAATAGTTTGGTTCAAAGCCACACTAGAAACCACCTTAGGCATAAAGGAAGGATTAGTGCGTAATGATACCCTATCCTTATGGAAAATCAAAAAGGCTCAACCGCCATAAGGGCCTGCAATTCAGAAACCCTTCTTGCAGAAGTAATGGCCAACAAAAAAGCAGTCTTCCATGACAAATATTTCAACTCAGCAGTGGCAGGCTCAAAAGGTTGTAGAGTAAGTTTCTCCAACACAAAATTGAGATCCCAAGCAGGAGTAGGAGCTCTCATTGGGGGTCTTATATTCTTTGCCCCTCTAAGAAATTGCTTGAACAAAGGATGAGAAAACAATGGTGGGTCACAATCATAGTGAGCTGAAATTGCTGCAGCATGAATCTTGATGGAAGAGAAAGACAAACCTTTGTCCAATAACTCAGACAGATATTGAAGAGCCACACTCAAATTAGGCTCAGAAACCTCCAAATTCTTTGCTGCACTCCAAAATAAAAATTTCTTCCATTTTTCTGCGTACACTTTCCTTGTACTAGGTCTTCTGGCTTCCATAATCACATTCAAAACTTGTTGAGGAAGTTGAGACCTGCTGTGTTTCAAAACAGAATATGCCAGGCTGTTAGATGAAGAGAGTGAAGCTTGACATTGAGTAGATGACCGTCCCTCTGAGACAATAGGTGTGGAATCAAAGGTAAAGGCCATGGAGGCTTCCTTACCAGACTCCTCAGTAATGGGTACCAGTGTTGCCGAGGCCAATCTGGAGCTATTAAAATCATCCTTGGCTTGTCTTGTCTGACCTTTAGGAGTACCTTTGGGAGAAGAGGCAGAGGTGGAAAGGCATACACATGAAGATTTGTCCAACTGAAAGAAAGAGCATCCACTTTCCAAGCTGTGTGATGAAACCTTTTGTGCAAAACTTTGGCAGCTGGTGGTTTAGTGGAGAAGCGAACAGATCTATGTCTGGTGTTCCCCATGACACTGTCAATTTCCGAAATACATGAAGATCCAGTTTCCACTCGTGGGGATCCATGATTTGTCTGCTTAACACATCTGCTAAGGAGTTCTCCGCTCCGGCAGAAACCTTGCCTGAAGAGTTAGTTGCAAGCTGAGCGCAGTCTCCCATAAAATCATTGCTTGCCTGCATAGAGGGTAAGAATGTGTTCCCCCTTGTTTGTTGATGTACCACATGACAGTTGTGCTGTCTGTTAGAATCAACACCTGCCCTGGAAGAAGTAACTCCTTGAAAGCCATTAATGCAAACTGGACTGCTAACATCTCCTTCATGTTGATATGTAGATGCTGTAGTCTGGCAGGCCACTTGTCTTGTATCCACTTTCCATTCAGATGAGCTCCCCAAGCTATGTCTGAGGCATCTGTCGTTAGAATCTGACTCGCCTCTGGCCGGGTCACAGAGAGTCCCTTGTTTAGGTGACATTCCTGAGCCCACCACAAAAATTCCTTTTGAATGCAAGGTATTATTTGAATGACAGTGTCCAAATCCTGGCAGTGCTGTGTCCATACATTTTGAGATACCATTGCAGCTTCCTCATATGCAGTTTGGCATTGGGAAGCACCAGAATACAAGATGCCATGAACCCTAAGGCTTGAAGGACTGTCCTTGCAGTCAGCCCGGACTGAAGAGATAGTTGATGGAAGTAAAGGGAAAGATTCTTTTGTTTGTCCAGGGTTAAAAAGGCCATCTGGGTTGCTGTATTCAGTCTCACACCCAGAAAGCACATGTCTTGAGAGGGTACTAGACTGGACTTTATTTCGTTCACAGAATACCCCAGGCATCTTAGCACTGCTATCACATATTCCAAATGCTGTAAGTAGGTCTTCCTTTTCTTGAGCCAGAATCAGGCAGTCGTCCAAGTAAGGATAGATTTGTATTCCTTTTAGCCTGAAGTAAGCTATCACTGGAGCCAGAACCTTTGTGAATACCCTGGGCGCAGTAGATAAGCCAAAGGGCAATGCAGAGAACTGATAATGGGAATTCCCAGCTCGAAAACGCAGATACTTCCTGCAACTTAGTCTAATAGGTACATGAAGGTAAGCCTCCTTGAGATCTAAAGTTACCATCCAGTGATCCTTGCCCAGCAGAGGTAAAAGCTGTTGTAACGTCAACATTTTGAACTTGGGAATGTCCAAATAAGTGTTGAGGATAGATAAATCCAAAATTGGTCTCCACGTGTTCCCCTTCTTTGGTACTAGGAACAGGCGAGAATAAAATCCTAGGCCCCTTTCTGGCACAGGAACCGGCTGAATGGCCCCTATTTGGAGTAACAGCGAAATTTGCTTGTGAGCCTCTTTTCTTTGTAGAGGAGGAATGTCTGGCATGCCTTTGAAAGGAGGCAAGGTATGGAAATAAAACCTGTAACCGTGGTGAATGATATCCAATACCCATCTGTCTTGGGTAATTAAACTCCAATTTTCTTTGAAAAGTGCCAGCCTTCCTCCCAAAGGTGCTGCCAGGCGAGAAAGCACTGGCAGCTGAAAAGGCAGGTCATTGGGTCTGTTTACGAAAGGACTGACCCCTGCCCTCACCAGAAGACTGAGCAGGTGAACTCCCTGTTCTAGGCCTAAAAGAACCTTGAGCTCTGCCCCTACCACGTCTAGACCTACCCCTAGACTGGGAATCATAAGCAGGATATGTCCATCCCTTAGTAGGCCAATTTCTACTAAACTTCGGAGGCTGAACCTGCAAAAAATCCTTAACAGTCTGCATAGACTTAGCCTTGTCCTCCATTTTCTTTAAAACAGCTTCCACAGGCGAACCAAACAACACGTCAGACTGTAACGGAGCATCCAAAATCCTTGTCTTAACATGCTCAGCTAAATTCTGATCCCTTAGCCAGGCGTGCCTCGAAGAACAGAACCAGTGGCAGCCACCCTCGAAGAGGCCTGCACAGCATCAAAACCACATTGCAAGGAATGCTTACCCACCTGTTCAGACACATGAACTAAATCCTGCAACTCTTTACACTCGATACCTTCCGCCAGAGCATCCACCTTAGACTTCAATTGTGAAAGGAGATAATTTTGATATTTTAACATGTGGAACTGGCAATTCAAAGCCCTCATGGCTAAAGTGGAAGAAGTATACACCTTCTTTCCCCATCTATCCAAAGCCCTTGCCTCTTTATCAGGAGGAACAGGATTTTTAACAACAGAAGCCTTAACACCTTTAGGCCCCTGAGAAACAGTTTCTGGGTCTGCCCTAGGACTCTTAAAAGATACTTATGAGCTTCAGGCACCCTATAATATCTATCTGGTTTAACTGGGGCAGGAGGCAAAGAATCAGGGTTCAGGGAAGCCTCTGCAAAAACATCTTCCACCACATCCAGAACAGGAGGTATAGCTAAAGGCCTATGCTGGGGTAAAACAAAATTCCCTAAGCCTCTTCCTGGAATCAGAGAAATCTTGGCCTTCCCATTTAAAATGCTCCCTCATGGAATGAAGAGTCTCTGAAAAAGAGAAATCCTCAGGAGGAGAAGCCGAAGGAGTAGAATCATCCACATCAGAATCAGAATAAGGAGGAAACTCCTGCAAGTCTTCAGCCGAAGACTCAGAAGCCTCCGAACACTGCTCAAAACTCTCAAGCTCAGGTTCCACCCTAGGCCTCTTATCAGGAGGGGGCATAGAACCTCTAATCATAGTAATCAAATCTTCTGCCATTTTAAGCATATGTTTCTTAGGCAAAGATCCTGAAGAAGTAGGAGAGACCCCCACTGAAGATAAACCTGGCCTGCCTCTCAAAGAAGCCTTGGAAACAGAAGGGAGGGCCTAACCACCTTAGGAAGAGAGGGGAGAACAGCCACCTGAGAAGCCCCTTCAGCCTGGCCTACCTCCTGAGAAGACACATCTTGTAACAGTAAAGTCTCTCCCTGAGACTCCAAAGAAACTTCTGGCAGAACCTCCGGCTCCACTGAGCCTTCTAAAGAACCGACGTCCGGGACTGACGGTTCTTCCAACCTAAACTTTACTGCTTTGTCCTTGCGCTTTTTGACGGCCAGTCGGAGCATCCAACGGCATTTTATAATTACAACGCTTCCCAAAAACTAACCTGGCACAGTCTAACCTTCTCTTTATAGTGCGTTTGTTAAATCTAGCACAAGAGCGACATCCAACAACGTCGTGCTCAGGCCCTAAACAAGGTATACACAAGGTATGGTAATCCCTATGAGGTATCTGTTTCCCACAAGAAATACAGTTATTCACTTTTTCTGACATCCGGTTAAATACTGAGGCAAGAAAAAACCAAAATATTCCCCAACGGGGTACTTAGCCAACTTTGATTCGGTCTGAAACTCCGACTTCAGAAAATTTCAGAACGCCAACCTGCACTCGCAAAACTGCTTCTGCATCGGACCATGCGGCAAAAAAGACTGAGGATATGACGTCGGTCATGCGCATTTGTACCCTGACGTCCTGACGTCAGACTAATGCGCCTTGACCGACGTCAGCCATATACTTTGGTATTCGGGCCGACTGGGACAGCGGACTACCCCAAGTGTTAGGACTGCAGCAATGTGGTATGAAGAACATCTTCTGGAGGAACCTGATGTTGATCAGGAACAAACGCAGGAATGGTTAAGGAGAGGCAAATTCAAACCAAGAGATGAAAGGTTAACATTGGCAGCTCAAGATAGTGGGCTACATACATGCTAGTTTACAAAGTCCATTGAACTTGTGAGAGAGAGACAAAAATGTAGGTTTTGTAAAACTGAATTGGAAAACAGTTGCACACCTTGTTTCTGGTTGCAACACACTAATGTCAGAAGGACTGTATAATGAAAGGCATAATAATGTGGCAAGATTGTTGCACTGGGGATTGTGCAAACATTATGGTATTGAAGTGCCTGAAAAACACTGGAAACATGAGCCACAAAGCATCATAGAAAATGATTTAAGTTTTCATCACATGGGATCACCCATTACCAACAGTTCAAAAGACAGATGCTAGAAAACCGGATATAGTGGCCCAAGGAAAGAAGACAAGAGTAGCACTGATCACTGAAATCGCCACACCCAGTGATTACAGTGTTGTGTATATAGAGACACAAAGTTATAAAATATCAGGATCTGCAGGTAGAAATGAGAGCAATGTAGAAGAGAGATATCCAGACTGTTCCAACAGTAGTAAGAGCAACGGGTCTTATAAAAAAAAAATTTACAATCATATTTAGATATGTTACCAATCGATGCAACTACGTACGAATTTGCAGGAGTGATCATTACTGCTTGACTGCATCAACTGTTACCATCCTGACTGCAAAAGCCCAATGGTTCACCTGACTTTCTCTACTTGACCCAGTGGACACCCTATGACTCGGACATCAGGACTTTGGTAGCATAAAGAGATGTCAGTCAATGCAATCTTCTGATCTTTACTGCTCTGGCAAAAGAAATCAAGCAGAAGGGTGCCACAGTAGAACCCACCTGGGGCACAACTGCAGGTTCCCCAAAACTGCCTCTCTAAGCTGCCGCCAAACCCTGAGGGCAGGCTGGGTAGTAGCTGATCTCAGTGGCTGAGAAGGAATGTTGCAAAGGATGATTTAAGTGCCTACACCAACCAATCTATATTAGGAGAAAAGAGAAGATGTTGGAGCGACTTAGTCAAACATCCATAATTATGACAATCCCATGCAAGACCTGTGCTATGTTCTTCCTAAAATCCAGTTTCAGTACAGATTCCTGGGAAGACTCTCAAAACTTACAGACATGGGGACTGCTGGCCCTGAGAAGAGGCAAGGTACAACAGGCCCTGCAGAATGTCTGTGTCAAAGCCAACCTGGTCCTGCACGCCCTGCTCAGGTTATAATGATTTGTAAAGGTGTATACAAAAGACCACGTTTCTACTTCCAGTACACTCTGTGCCACTGTGTACTCATCCATCTCATGAAGATGATGATAAATGCAGTGGTCCTTGTAGAACAGGGTTTAACATGGCCTGGAATTGTCTTACAAAGAAGCAGCAAAAGTAGATGGAATGTGCTATTTTGATATGGTCCTGCTTAATAATTGGCTTACCCTCTTTGACTTTAACAAAATAAATTTGTAACTGGTTACATTTCCTGAAACAGTGTGTTCTGTTCAAGTGAAATCTCAGTTATTTGTGTACATCTGGTGCATGTAGGATAATTCTGTTACTATGTTAGGCATGAAGGAAGGGTTTACCCTCATGGTATCTGTCATTCAGAAAGATTTCAAAGGGCTCCTTATACATGAGGGCCTTCAGCTCTAATGCTCTTCTAACAGAGGTTACTGGCATCTGCAATATTGTCTTCTAAGACTGAAGTTTCAGGGAAATAGAAACAGCAGGCCCAAAAATAGGACAAGGTGAGCTTTTGACGACATCATTCAGGTCCCATGGCGGAGAATTGTCCTTTTTCTGGGGTGCAAGATGCAGCATCTTTTTTTAGTAACTACTTAACTGGCAACTGGAAATACAATGGTGCCTGCAGTGGCCAAAGGGCTGAGATGGTCAACACATCATCTTCAATGAAGCACACAATATGCCCATTTTGCAGCAGTCTGACAAGTGAGAACTTGGGCTGAATTTCAGTCCTAGCCTCTGTTGCGATACCAAATAGAGATTTTTTTTTTTTACTTAGCCTGGTAAAACTCACTTGTATGTTTCCTGCCCTTCCTCAAGATAGAACATCCTCAAACAACATGCCGGGGGGGGGGGGGGGTTGAGGGCTCAGCCAACTATACACACAGTCTTGGCATTTGCAAGTTGGAGCAGAATAGGAATCCTTGCGACTTGTTAAAAGATCCATATGCTGAGGCAACAGGAGTGTTTCTATCTCTGTTAGACCCAACAGCAGGAAGAACAAATGTTACCTTGGCCAGAGTGGAGCCACTAATAGCATTTTTTGGCTTGACCCTGTCCTCTTATCTCCTGTAACACCATGGGGATCAAGATTTAACAGTGAAACTGCATACACAAACAGAACTGCTAAGTGTATTGAAAAGGCATCTGTTGCGCAGGCCCTCAATGCTGGTATCCTGCTACAGTACCTCCTCAGTTGTCTGTCTTCTGTAGAGGCAAGCAGGTCTACTTCTGGTCACTCCACTTGTGAGCTATAACCAAAAATACATCCTTGTTTATCATCCACTTGTGCGTGTGGGGGGCATTCCTGTTCTGCTCAGCTGGTTTAAAAATGCTGTCTCCTGCAAACTTATCTAAACGGAGTCCAGGACAAACCTGACTCCAGGGCCTGCACTGAAGCTTGAATTACTAGCCTGCACAGCAGCAAGAAAGGGGTACCTCACAGTTTGTTGATGTCCATATCAGTGGAGGTGTACCTCCCAGTTTGTTGATGTCCATATCAGTGGAGATGGTGGTCTGTATGAATGTGCAATGTTCATCACTACCAAATGCGTTTGAAAGTTTTGACGGCTAGAAACACTGCCATCATCTCCTTTGCAATGATATACCTCTTCTGAAAGCTGTGTGCAAAGTCCCGCGGATCTTAGGTCTCCTAAATGTGCTCCACAGACAGAGTTTGAAGAGTCTTAGATCCTGGTACTAGCCTACCTTGAAGGGTACCAGGAGGTTGAGGGACACTTGCTTTGTCTTCCATAAGTACTCTTCCCTGAAGTAGTGTAGCACAAGAATGGGGAACTTCAGGGATACCTCTGTTCCCTTCCAGTCCTGTCTTGCCGTAGGCCACTGGCTCTGCTCGTGGTTTGCTTTCACTGCGTCTCAACCACCCCAAGTGCCTCCTACTGTTCTACATGATTACCCTGGCTTCCTGCCCTTGAAAGAACTAACTAAGGGGATACAGCAGTGTTTATTCTAACTATTCTGCCTCCCCAGGAATTACCTACAAAGTTTTGCTTTTGCTGCATCTCAACCACCCCATGTTCCTCCTACTGTTCTACATGATTACCCTGGCTTCCCACCCTTGAAAGAACTAAGGAGATCCTGTAGTATTTATTTTAAATATTATGCCTCCCCCAGGAATTACCTACAAAGTGTATGTACCCCACTGTGAATAATACCTTGTATCTTACTACTGTTGTACATTAACCCAGTGTGCATTTGCTAGCAGCCGACTGTGGACTTTACTCTTCCTGTTTTAATTTCCAAGCTCCTTCTCTCCCCCTCTGAGTGCTCGTGGTTTATCCTGTAGTTACTTACTCTAGCCTCTAGGTGGTAGTATCAAACCAGTGCCTACTGTTCCACTCCTCATTAATAGGTACAGAACTTTTTCTGTATATTCTACTACTGCCCTGTTTTAGCTTCTAACCCCTTTGAATTCTCACCACCATTATACTTAGTGAATCATTGCCTATCCCTGTGCCTCCTTACCTCTGGCCTTGCACCCTGCTTTACTTACAGTTTTTTGCTGGCTTGTCTCCTTCCTTCTCCCTTAGCTCTACCTGCTCTGTTCGCCCTGCGGGCTCACTCCGCTCATCTACCCTACTCCCAATTCCCACCCACACTAGTTCTACACTTATACTCACAAAACCACACCCACCTCCTCAATCTCCCAATAAACTGATCCCACCCCACCCATAATTACCCTAATCCATCCCACCCCTGCTAATTAATCCCCCTACCTATTCACCAATTTTAACCATACTTGATACAGCCCTTCCCATTTCCTACTTCAAAGAATACTCCCCCTAGCTCAAAATCAAATCAACCCATCATGCTTATAAAACCTGTCCCACTTACAACTCAAACACTTCCTCTCACCTTATCACACCTAAGCTATCTCACTAGACCTCTTAATGCCAGTCATTCTCCCCTTTCTCATAAAACATACCCATTCTCCACATGTCCACTCTTCAACCATCACATCCCCTTATCTATTTCGCTTCAACAACTGTCTACTTTTCTCCTATAAACTTAAACCTACCGCCATTTACTCTTCTCCCACACTAAAATAGCCCTACTCCCAAAAAACTCATTCCCCTGAAATCAGACACTAAACAAAGTAAACACCTGTTTTCTCATATCCATAAACTTCTATCTATCCTTCTTCTCTGGCGACAATCACCCTAACCCTGGCCCATCCCCCCCTCACAAATCAAATTCCCACCTCCTACTCCACAGGGAAATCCCTCCTTTTCTTAGCACTAAATGCTCAAAGTATATGTAATAAAATCTCTAACCTCCATGCCTGGCTAGTTCACATTCAGCCTGATATCCTGTCCATATCTGAAACTTGGCTGAAGCCCCATATAAAATACTCTGAAATAATACCACCCAAATAATGTATCATTAGAGAAAATAGAACACACAAAAAAGGTGGTGGAGTCGCTCTCCACTACTCATCTTCCCTCTCAGTTATTCCCTATTCCAAACCAATTCCCCAATCTGCTAATGCAGAACTAATTCCAGCCCTACTTTAAGTAAATAGACACAAACGTATATGTATAGTTTCCTTATATATCCATCCTGGAGATAATGTGCCTATCCTTGAAGATATTCTCTCCTGGTTCTCCATCAACATTTCCAATGAGACACTAATCTGAATGTAAATATTAACTGGACCAACATAAAAAACCCTACAAACTCCCTAAATATAAAACTCTACATATTCTCTCAACTAATCAATTCCATAACCAGACCTTCCAAGGACTACTCCTCAGGAAGCACCCTTGACTGGATTCTGGTCTCTCACCCTCATTACATCTCAGATAGTGGTTCCCTCCCCAACCAATTCAGTGATCATTTTCCCACGTTTGCTCATCACCTTACCTCCTCCCTACAACTATCTCATACCTATATCTCCACACGCTCCCTAAAAAACTTCAACCTCATATCCTTCTCAAATTCACTAAAACAAACTGGAACCTACTAAAAACTCTATCCTTAGAAAATGCCGTCACCTACTTTAATACAACATTCCTAAACCTTTTAGAAATCTTCGGCCCCCTGAAAACAAAAAGAATTAAAAGCAACTCCACCCCTTGGTTAACCAAAGATACCCTGGCTGTCATGCGCCTCTGAGACGGAGCTTGGAAACACTACCAGAAAAATGAAAACACAACCACCCTCAATGAATTCAAAATAGTTCAAAACAAAGTAAAAAAAACTTACTATATCAGACCACAAATCCTATTTCTCCAAACTCCAAAATAACCATAAGACAAACCTAAAGAAATGTTGGCATTCTCCTCTCTCTTCAATCCAGGTAAAAAAAAAAAAAAAAGAGAACCCCTGTCCTGATCCAAATGTTTCAGATATAGACTTAGCTACACAATTTAATTCTTTCTTCATTGATTCCATAACCAAACTAACATCGCCCTTCACCAACAATCCTTCACCCTCATCTGTACCTTCCCCTAACTCTTCCTTCTCTAACAGTTCCACCCCAACCACCTCCCTTTCTCTTTAAATCCAATCTCTACATCTACCGTTAAAAAACTTCTTCTGAACTTGAAACCATGTTCCAATGCCCCTGATAACATCCCCTCCTACTTCATAAAGGCAGCTGCAGAAGCCATTGCCTTTCCCCATCTCCATTCTGATAAATCAGTCAAAGAAGGCTATGTACACCCCAACTATGGAAAAAGGCCTTCATTATTCCCCTTCACAAAGGGGGCAACAATAACAATACCCCTAATTTCCGACCTATCACCATCCTATCTCCATCTCTAAACTTCTTGAAAAATGCATCCACCTACAACTTTTACCTCATCTCATAATTAATGACCTACTAACCCCTACATAACATGGATTCAGGCCTGGCCAAAGGACTACCACCGCTCTGCTCCCCTTCCCAGAAACTGTTAATAAAGCCCGTAATTCAGGCTACATTGTGTCCACCCTCCTCCTAGACCTCTCAAAGGCTTTTGATACTATCTCTCAGCCTTCTTCTAAATAAACTCACTAAACTAAATCTATCCCTCTCCACCTTCAACTGGTTCACCAGTTACCTCTCTAATAGGCAGCAAACAGTCAAATGGAAAAAAGCCATATCCCCATTCCTCAATACTCCCACAGGCATACCCCAGGGTTCCACACTTGGACACCTGCTGTTTAGCATCTTCATAAATGACTTCTACCAGACCATCCCTACTGCAAAACTTATCCAATATTCTGATGACTCAATCATCTGCTGTGCCACCTCCATCTCCCCTCTAATAAAATAAACCCAAGATGCCTTCTTTTCTACTGAACAATGGATGCTAGATAACCATCTAGCACTCAATGTGTCAAAAACTAAACTTATACTTACCCCTTCTAAAGCCCACTACCATTGACAAAAACTCATTCTCCATCACCAGTCAAAATAATACTTCTCTTGAAATAGTATCCAGTGCAAAACTACTAGGTGTCCTCATCGATGATCAGCTTAAGTCTGATACCTACCTACAAGTTGTTGAGTCTTTCGGCTTGTCCCGGTTAGGGGTCACCACAGCGGAACTCTGGTCCGCTAATGTTTGGTAGTGGATTTTTACGTGCCGAGTTACCAGCCCTGACGCACAACCTTCAATGAAGGCACGCCCATTCACGCATGCCTCCACACAGAAGATGCACTAGCTGAGAATCGAATGGGACAATGTCTTGCTGTGAGGCGACAACACTACCGCAGTAGTAAATATCAAAATGACACACCAGAAACTTATGTTCTATCATCACAATCGCTACCTCTCTCTCTCTACCACATTGGTTCACTTTACCACACATCTCATCCCATCCCTCCTACATGGTGCTCCACTCCTTATGAGCCTACAGACTTCCCTAAGAAAAAAAAAACTCTCCTCCTGTTGCAATAAAATCTCCAAATTTGCCACAGGCTACAGATCCTCAACCCATCACTGTACTGCCCTCTACAAACTGAAATGACTAGAGCTACCCAATTACCTTACCTACACTCAACTCATCCAAGCTGACAAACTCATCTTCAGCCCCTCTCTTTTCCCCTCCCTTGCCTCCACCTTTAAAATACATCTACCAGACAGATTCCTAAGATCAAACACCCAGAATATGATTGATTGCACAAACCTGCCAGCCAACCTGGAAAACATCTATGTCCTCTTCCCTAGAGCGCCTCTGGAACTCATTACCACCTAATATCTGCACCACTGGCAGCCTCTCTTCCTTTAAGAGCTTGCTTCACTCATACCTGACATTCGATTGGGAATGTTCCTGCACCCATCCTACTTAAACCTCCTTAATACTTGCTCTCTGCTCACCTCCGAATTAGCTCACTTCCCTATTAAATTTCCCCTATGTTACCCATGTATTCCTTTGCCCCTACTATTTACTTCTTCAGTAGGAACAAATATCTACTTACTGTTCTAATTTCTGTCTTGCATTAGTAGAAACCAGTATATTTGTAAATATAACTTATGTTCTTTATAATGTCTGTGTTTGCTTGTTTCACTAATTGCAGCTCATATATATCAAATACCATCTTCATCTGTACTTTTGTATTCTTGTATTTTGCATTTCTGTATCCCTGTATTTTGTATTTTTGTATTTTTACTATGTTGTATCACAATGTACTTTGTATGTTGGAGCTTTTCTCCCCAGGACTCCATTGAAAACAGGCTCCCTGTTGCCCAATGGACCATCCTGGCAAATAAACTGCAAATAAATAAATAAAATTAGGCATGTTGACACTACCTGATTCTTAGGTACCACTGTAATTTTCTCATGTGCAATCTTACCAGGGGACCATCAGAATGTAAGAAGCCACATACTCTTAGACCCTGAGAACTCCCTTTCAGGGATATGATTCTGCTTGCAGACTGCCTTGAAATACTGAGACAGAAACAGCATCTTGTCTGAGGGAAAGAAGGCTCTTTCATCCTCCATGTCCAGCAGTGCCCCATGAAACAGCACTTGTTTTGAAGGGTGAAAGTTGCACCTTTGGGAAATTTAGGAAGAACCTGAGGAACTGCAATAAATTCAGAGTAAACTTTACAGACTCCTCTCTCTCTCTCTTCCAGGCAGTCATCCAGGTATAGGTAACTTTATGCATTTATTTGCATCTTCTTGACCAGAAGAGACCCGGGAGGAGTGAATAATTAAAGATACAATGAATAACTAATAACTGCATTACATTACAATTATGTTGAAATTGGAGATAAATTAATCAGCTTGTCAGCCAGTAAATTTGCTATAGCTCCCCAAGTTTAGCACACTGTTAGGTGTACCCTTTAAGACTGTGTACATAAATGAAAATGCCTTATCTTGATCCCTATCCTGGGATACTATTTTTGCTTTGAGGTTTGCTTTGGTAGACTTCCTAAGTCTCACGACTTGCTTGTTAAGACTGATGAGGGAATTTTTGTGCTTTGGGGGTAACCCTTCCTATTTTGGGGCAGGATTTGCTTTGTTTTGTTGTGTAACCTATTTATACTGTGGGTCCACCAAGGGGGGGGGGGCTTGTTTTTGGAGTTTGTCCGTAGTTTCTTTCAGTTTCACAGTGCTGTTTCTATGCAGTTATTTACCTACTCATACAGGGTGTCCGTACAACTTTGGCATAGGCCACCACGTTCTCTGAGTTTGAAGGGCGGCTGGAATTCAATTATACCTTCACTTAACAGGAAGTTGTTAGCCTTGGAAAAGTTTTTAAAGGTTCTGGGGTTTGCTGGGAATTCAGCCTTATTTCAAGGGTTACCGCTTTCTGATTTGATCTTACCAGTTAGGACATTACTCAACAGGGGGGGTTATAATGTTCCCTCATATTTGTGAGTACCAGATCCAGAATATTTGCACCACTAGTAGGTGTTCAGACTAATTGTTACAGGGTGTTTGCATTGAAAAAAAAAATCTGTGAATCTAAGTTTGGATGCAGTGGTTGTGTATGTATTACAGTTTATGGTCGGATAGTTGAAATCACCCATAAATATGGCGGTGGACTGAATTTCGAGCAACTCCAGTACATTCAAGTATGTGGTATGGTTATTCTGGGGCATAGATGAGGACCTATAGGAAGCAAGGATATGGTACTGGACTTTACCTAAGGTTAGTTGGACATGGAGTAGCTCAAGCAATCTTGAGGTGTCCTAACTTTTTATGTACACTGATACACCTCAACCTCTTGTCCCTTCTTGTCTGGTAGCTAGTCTAAATGGCATTATAGCCTTGTACTGCTGGGGTGCCTGCCATAGCTTTAAATCGTGTCTCCATAACTGCAGAGATGTTAACAATTTTCAGAGTGAGGAGTGCTTCAAGGGAGTGGAATTTTTGTTGAGACTCAACATTCAGCAGTAACACCTTTAGTATACCTTACATAGAATTTACTGTGTTGGAAGGTTTATCAGACTGGCATTGCCTAAAAAAGGCACTAAGGGGGTGGGGATAATGTTTTTGCCAATTCCAAAAGACTAGTGCAGACAGGTGCAGACCATCCCTGGCAAAGCAGCATGGTCTGTCAATCATGCCTTTCAAAGCTGACAAATAACAAACCTCCTTAGAATGACATTATTAGCCAAGCCAACTGTTAATGCAATCATCTTCTGTTTATATTGTGGTATCAACCTTGGAGATGGTAGAATGCTGATCAATGCTAGGCTCATACCTGCCTGGGATACAATCTGAAAGCACTATCATGTTTCTATTCATATAGTCCAGGGAGGTACACCTGAAGTCATTAACACCCACATGGACTAAGACAGAGTCATACAAGTACTTGTGGTTCAAAATTCCTGAGTGCATGTCTGATCTGGTGGACATTTCCCCAGACAGGCAAATGAGTGTGACTGCCGTCTTCCTCAGCCTGATGAGGGGCATCATGTCTCACAACAGTCTCTCCAATAACCAGCCAGCAAACTTCCACTCTAACTGCTGTTTGTATCAAGTGTGTTTCAGCTGCTGTTAGCAGCTCAACAGTTTTAACAAGCTTCAATTTAAACTGCTGTTTGTAACAGCTCAACAGTTCTTGTAAAAGAGCTATCAAGATTCCACCTAAACTGCGGTTTGTACTAAGAGTGTTTCAGTAATTTAAATACTTGAGAGCAAGAGGTGGCACATAGACATTGTGAAACATGGCAGTCTTTCCCCTTGGGAGTGTTATATTTTTTAGAGTGTTTGGGAGGTTGCAGAAGGCAACATATGGAATAACTTTGAGGTTTGGGTAGACTGCATTTAAGAACTTCTGCATATGCAAATTTGTCTGCCTGATCCACAGCAGGTGTAGTTTGTGTGTGTGTTACTGGCAACTTGTTTGGAGATATCAATCTCTGTATGAGAGAGCTTTGCCTCTAAAGACATAGTGTAGTTAGATCTCTCGTATACTGTGCCAGTCTGCTTAAGAATAAGGTGGTTGTCTGTAAACATGAAGCAATTGTTACATGTCTCAACATGCCCATTTCCACCAGGCTGCTTACAGAGACAGTAGGAAAGTGCACATCCATGGCTGAGGATCCTCTTCTTGTGATCTATGAAAGGTGGTACAACTGGTATTTGGAGATGGACTAGAGGGACAGGTCTAGGATCGATCTAAAACACTCTTGGATAATGCTTCTCAGTGGGCAAACCAGCTGCTCTACACCATTCTGCTATATACTTGAGAAAACACCAGAGGAAGATTTACAAGAAAACTTACAACACTAGGTGCAGGGCTCTATACAAGGCACTCCAAACCATGGCTGCACAGCTCTACACAGGTTATAGGAGAGAAGTTAGAAATTCAATCACCAATCAGTAAAAATGCAGTATAAGTGTGTGTGCGCGCGTGTATATATATATATATATATATATATATATATATATATATATATATATATATATATATATATAAAAACTAAGATTTTACAGCAATCCACAATTCTCTTACTACTGTGAGTGATACTACAAGACTAGGCTAAGGTCTCCAGACCAAGTAAAATGCAAGCAGAAAAAATGCAGTAGAAACATAATAAAGAGAGCTGAGATCCTGCAGCAATTCACAATTTTGTCACTATCAGAGGAATACAAGACTAAGCTCCACCAGACCAAGTAAAATACAAACAGTAAAAAGCAGAAGAAATTAAACAAATGAAGTTCAGACACTACAGCAACTCACAGTTTTCCCACTACTGTATGTGATACTACAAGACTAAGATCCCAAACCAGGTTAACATGCAAACAGTTTGACTTCTGGTTAAAACAACAAAAAAATATAAAAAAGAACAACAAACAATTCAAATTTATGCTCTGAATATTGCAGTGTGCACTAGCTGAAATAGGATTATATGAAACAGAGCAAACTAAAGCTTTTGAGAGCACAATGGGAGTGCTTTATCAGTATGAGCTATCAGTGTTAAGTAGAGATAGCACTGGGATGGGCATGCAAACCAATTACAGTACGGGCAAGCAGCTAAAAAGGGACCACGTTTAGGAGCACAACAAGGTGTTAAACAGCAGTTTTAAACTCAGAGCTCTTCTAGCTAAAGAGGAATGTAGGTATCACTTTAAATAAAAAACAGTTTCTCAGTTCTTCCAACTAATTAGCTAGATCTAATTGCTAATCAATCAATGAATGCAAAAGGAAGGTTTCCTAACTGACCCTAGCCAACTTTTAAGACGTCAAGAAAACAAAACTTTGTTGTATTTTAAACTTTCTTTTATTGTAAACTGTAACATAATACCAAAATCAAAAAAGTAATGGAAATATCCAAACCTTAAATGTAGAAAGTCCAAAAATCAATCCAAACAGCATTTTTAACTCAGAGCTGTTGTAGTTGTCAGTAATCTCCTACAAGATGGTCTAAGGGCATTCATGTAATGAGTGAGAAAAGAAAAGCGAGAGGGGTATTAGTAATTACATAACATTCTACAGATAAATGTGAGACAGATGAAGCATGAAATTTAATTTATTAGTGAAGAACATATATCACAGATTGTGTAAACTGTCACTTATATGCAAAGTGTGCAGAGGCAGGGATTCACATTTGGCTGTTTTTGTAATATGCAGAGTCTAATTCTTGGAAAGTGGTCTTGTTAATATTATGTCATCCCATAAAAAATTTGAATAAAAAAATAAGTGAACTAGCCAGGGTATTTTTTGATGATGGTGTCAGACAGGAATTGATTCAATGTAGAGAGCAAAGTATTTTGTGGCTGCACAGTATGGCTGACAAGATAAATGAAAACAAGTTTATCTTTTATCACACCTGTGAAGATGTGAGGTATTGCCAGCTATGCCAGGAGAAGTAGGGCAGTGGATGTGTAACATATGCCAATGCCAGCACAGCTAACTGGAATGAATTTTGTAAAGAAGTATATGTCATTGGTATATCAAACCGATTTGTACAGATGCTTATGTTCAAAAATATACTTGTAAAGCTGCTTGTGTTAAAAATGTACCAACAGTGTGCCCTGATGGACAGAAATAGAAATATACATGCATTACTGGAACTGTTTAAAAGTATATGTTTTAACAGAGGATACTGGAAAAGAAGAGGTTAATCTCAAACTTTAAAAAAGTTCTGAAATTAAATTACGGGGCTTAGGCCATAAAGATGTTGTCTTACAGTTATCAATGCAGCCAGAGACAAAGTCTGAACTAGGAAGCTTCCTGCATTGTCACTGAGGTGAACTAATTGCTACTCTGGAAAGGTGGAGGATTGAAATTGTTTTATGACTTCCAGGAGCTGCAGCAGATCTTAGCAAAGCTGTGTGTGTGTGTTATTGACACACAGGTGCTAAATCCTGGCAGCTTCAAGCAATGGGGGAATGCATGGGAACCAGAACTCAGATGACCAGATGTATGTGATGTCATTCTGTAATCCATCACTAAACTTATTTTTAATACTAGGTGAGAATGAAATCTCAGAGAATGCTGTTTTTGAAACCTAACAAGGAAGGATAACTCACCTACTTCATCATCTCTTGCTCCAGTAAATAACCAGGGAATATTAATTCTTTATATCAGTCAGGAATATATAGTAAGATTAGTTAAGTATTGTTTTTCTGTAACTGCGTGAACCTGTCCACCTGTGTAACTTAATACTTCCTGTGATTGAAACTATGGTGTTTGCTGTAAATATTTAGTATTTTCATATTCTTTTCTTGTTTATTTTTAAATATTTTTAAACTTTTCATTGTGGCTGGTGAGGTCTGTGGTGGGAGTGATGGATGTGTTTAAGGGGGAGGTGGTATTACATCAAGGATCAGCTCTGAGCCCTTTCTTATTTGCAATGGTGATTGACAGGTTGACAGACGAGACCAGACAGGAGTCCCCATGGACTATGATGTTTGTAGAACAGGTGGAGGAGACTCTGGAGAGATGGAGATATGCTCTACAGAGAAGAGGAATGAAGGTCAGCAGGACTAAGACAGAATATATGTTTGTGAATGAGAGGGAGGATAGAGGAATGGTGAGGATGCAAGGAGTAGAGGTGGCGAAGGTGGATGAGTTTAAATACTTGGGGTCAATAGTTCAGAGTATATGTGAGTGTGGAAGAGAGGTGAAGAAGAGAGTACAGGCAGGATGGAGTGGGTGGAGAAGAGTGTCAGGAGTGATTTGTGACAGACGACTACCTGTAAAAGTGAAAGGGAAGTTCCACAAGAGGGTAGTGAGACCAGCTATGGTATATGGGTTGGAGACAGTGGCATTGACAGAAAGGCAGGAGTTTGAGCTGGATGTGGCAGAATTGAAGATGTTAAGATTTGCACTGGGTGTGACGAGGGTGGACAGGATTATGAATAAGTATATTAGAGGGTCAGCCCAGGTTGGAAGGCTTGGAGACAAAGCCAGAGGCGCACGATTACATTGGTTTGGACATGTGCTGAGGAGGGATACTGAGTATATTGGGAAAAAGATGCGAAGGATGAAGCTACCAGGAAAAGAGGAAGGCCTAAGATAAGGTTTATGGATGTGGTGAGAGAGGACATGCAGGTGGTTGGTGTGACAGAGCAAGATGAAGAGGACAGGAAGAAATGGAAACAGGTGATCTGCTGTGGCGACCCCTAAAGGGAACAGCCAAAAGAAGATGATGATGATTGTGGCTGGTCTGTTAGAGAATATTTTAACCTTTGAGAGTACTTTTATCTGTTGGTAACACCATTGCCACTCCTGAAGGCCTGGCTGTTTGGTCAACATTACCATGTGTATTAATATTAATTTCATGCAGTATAACTTTGGCTCCCTTGTAACAGCCTTGGAGTAAGCTGGTTTGGGGATGTCGGGTGGCAGTGCTACTGCCTTATAGTATAGCAGAAAGGGGCATGACTAGTAAATGTGTCACCCTTTCCCAGGTGTGTGTGAAAATCAAATCTTAAAGTGTGTGTTTGTCAGCTACTTGGAGCAGGGGCACAAAGCACTGGTTTCACAGAGAGCGAGAGAGTGGTGAAGAACATGGCTTGGACACTTAGTTGAGATCTCAAGTCTATAGCTGTGCCAGTGGGGGAGTCTTACTGGGGACCTGGAGGGAGACATATAGAGAAACCCAGACCCAAGACTGAGTGTGTTCCCTTTGTGCTGTTAAGGGAAACTGTGCTTGGATGCAGAGAGCTGCATCTGGAAATACTGGGTGTATCCATTTTTGTTCCAAGTGAACATCTCTCTCCAGTGCCAGTGGTAAGAATTCAGTTTCCTTGACTGCGGGCCCAGAGTGGGGATGTCACAACACCTAAGTATTTGGATTAGTTAACTGTTTCAATGGTGGCACTGTTCATGAAGATAGGAGATGTACTGCTTGTTTTGTCTACTGGATAGAAGATGACTATTTTGCTTCTCACTGGTTATCAGTCCTGGTTGAAGATACTGACATGTTAAATGAATGCTGGATTTGACACAAGTCATGAGGCACAATAAGACAAAAAGAGTTATGCACTTACCATAACTTGACATCTGTGCTATCCAGTGTCATTATTCATCACAGATGGGTCTAGGATCCAATCTCGGATCTCAGCCGGCAAGTTCTCAGACAGATACAGAGCTCCAGCTCCTCCCCTTCCCACAATCCCCTGCTACCTTCTAACCCTCAAATGGAGTCTGTTAAAATTAGCTGAAACGCAGAAAATCTGCAACAGGAGCCAAAAAACGTCTCATAAAATACAAACCAATGCAGCCTCACAAGAACCCCCAGAAGAAAGGGGGGAGGAGGGTAGGAATGTGATGAATGACTACACTGGATAGCATAGATGCCAAGTTATGGTAAGCACATAACTATCTGATGCTATCCATGTCATTATTCATCACAGATGGGTCAGGGTCAGCGTCCCCATCTACTATGTACCCTGGGTGGCCTCAAGGAAGGATATGCTGGAGCACAGAGGAACCAGAGAAAGTCCTGTTCCCAGATACTAAGTCCAATTTGTAGTGCAAAATGAAAGTGTGAGGATTAGACCAAGTCACATCAGTACAAATCTCATCAAGGGAAAGTCTAGCCAAAAAGGCTGATGACACAGCAACAGACCTAGTAAAGTGGGCCTTCAATGGTGTGGACAGTTGTAGATGCAGACTAGCATAAATGAAGGAAATGCAACATGCAATCCACATGGAAATAGTCACTTTAGAAACTGCCTGGCCCTTTCTGTTCTGAGAAAAAGCCACAAAGAGTTAGTTCAACATTCTAAGCGCCTCAGTCCTCTCTAAATAAAAACTCAGTTACCTGTGGACATCTAAACAATGCAATATGTATTCCCCTTTATTAGAATAATTAGGGAAGAAGAATGGTAGTTAGACTGATTAAGATTAGCTTCAGAGGCCACTTTAGGGAGAAAGGAAGGATTTGTTCTAAGACACCCTTGTCCTTATGAAAGATCATGAATGGTGGCTTAATGCACAGAGCCTGACATTCTGAGACCCTCTTGGTAGTAGTAATGACTACTAAAAAGCTCATCTTACAGAAGAGAAAATTTAAGATCCCATGAACTAGCTGGTTCAAAAGGGTTTTGCATTAGGGACTGCAACACCAAAGTCAAATCCCGTGGTGAGGACGGATCCTTATTTGAAGGTCTAAGAAGAAAAGCTCTTTTCAGAAAAGGCTTTGCGCAATTTGGAAGAAAAGGTAGGCTCATTCATTAATGATATGGAATTTAGCGATGGCAGCCAACTGGAAGTTAATGATAGAAAACTCGGCCCATCCTAAAAAAGGGAAGATAAGAGCTGCAAAATATCAGGAATAGGTGCTGAAAAGGGATCTAGCTTCAGATGTCTGGCCCAAATGGAAAACCTTTTCCGCTTACTGGAATACACCTTTGTAGATGGCTTTTAAGTCAAAATAATGCCACTCACCAGGGAAGGAAGCCAAGACTGTGAAAGGATTACTGGAACTGGAAAAACCAAGAGGTTAGATGAAGGGTCCGGAGATTGGGAAGTGGAAGCCTCCAGGGATGGGAAATAAGATCCGGAATGGGATCTAGTATCCAAGGTGGAAACTGCAGTTGAGACCTGACGAAGAACCACGCCTGACAAGGCCAGAAAGGGGAAATGATGAGAGAGGTCTTCAGGCGAAGAGCTTTCTGTAAAATGTTGGGTATTAGGGGAATAAGGGATAAGCATAGAGACCATCAATAATGAACAAGAGCGTGACAGGGTGACTCCCCTGATGGGGGGATAAGGCCAAAGTAATTGCTGCATTTGTGGATGATTGGGAAAGCAAAGAGGTCGCAGCATGGTTGACCCCAGTGGATGAAGCTCTGCCTTGCCACTGACGGATTCAGGGATCAGTAGTGAGGACTCTAGATGGACCTGCTGAGTTTGTTAGCCAACAAGCTGGAATTCCCGGGTATACGAGTTGCAAGGAGAAAGCGCCTGGAAGACATTGCCCATTCCCACACTCTCACGGCCTTCTCTGCACAGAGGATAAGACTGTGTTCACCCTTGCTTGTTGATATACCAGACAATTGCCATGTTGTCAGTCTGATTTGCTATAGTCCCTAGAGTGAGGCATTCCTAAAAGGCTTGGAAGGTTAGGAAGACTGCTGAAATATCCAGAACATTTATGCGGAATTTGGTCTCTGTGGGAGGCCACGTGCATTGAACCATCCTGCCTGAAAATGCACCCCACCCCAACAGGGAGGCATCTATAGTCACTGTGGCCTTAATTGGGGAAGACAAAATGGCCTGCCTAAAACTAGGTCCCTGAGACTGAAGCCACCAAGCAAGATGATTCCTGCACACCTGAGTCAACTTTATTATCGACATGGACTGTGACAGAATGGACCACTGGACTGCCAGGGTCGATTGGAGAACTTACATGTGATATCTGGCAAGAGGAACCAACTGAATGGCAGCTGCCATAGTGTTTTGAGAATCAAATGAACAGGCAGGTGTGCTAGATCCAACAAAAGAGAAAATCCCAAATGAGCTGGACTTTGCAGTGAGGCCGTGCTGCAGTCTCTGATACCATGTCCAGCATGACTCAGATGCATTCCAGATTTTGATTTAGAACTAGATTTGATTTGGGTAGATTCACTGTGACACCTAGACACTGGAATAGACTGAGGACATATCTGGTCAGCAGAGCTAGTCGATGATTTGTGGGAACCATGAGAAGGCAATCATCCAGGTATGGAAAAACCTGGAAACCTTGCAGCTGGAGATGAGCTGCCACCACTGCCATACATTTGGCAAACACCCAGGGTGCCTGTGGCGAGTCCAAAGGACAGGGCTCTAAAATGATGATGGCTGGCCCCTAACCAAAAGCATAAGTGTCTCCTAGACCATCTGTCCATCTTTATCTGATAGTACACATCCTTGAGATCCACTGAGCATATCCAATCATCCCTGCACAAGAGAAGCAGAATGGACTGTACCCTGACTATCCAGATCTTGGATGTCTTGACAGAAAGGTTTAGCTTGCTGAGGTACAGAATCGAACACAGGTCCCCAGTTTTTTTGGCACCAAAAATTAGCAAAAGTAAGTTCCCAACCCTTGCTGTTCTGTTGGGACCTCTTGAATGGCTCTTTTTTGAAGGCGGTCTTCCACCTTGAGATAGGCCAACTCCCTCTGGCAAGATGGTATGTCTGGCAGAAATCTTTGAGTTGGAAGGGGGCTGGGAGAAGGGAATATAGTAACCCCTGGAAATTATTCTTAGCACCTACTGATCAGAGGTGAGACTTGTCCAGGCTAGTGGGTGAAAGGAGAGATGACCCCCGACTGCCTCCAGGGCAGGACAGTCAGGCAACGCATCAGGAGCTCTGGAAGGGTTTATCCAAGAAGAGTTCTTGGGAACCTGGTTTTGCAAACCCCCCCCCCCTGCCCCTACGGTGGCATCTACCATTGAATCCCCTACCCCAGCCTGCGGAAGAGAATTCTTGGGGAGCATCCTGAAAGGAAGACGGAGTCCACTGGAACCAAAGCTTCTTACTTCTCCTCTGGGTCTTAGACAGGTCCTTCCCACTCACTACAGGTTAAGGTTTCCTTAACAGAAGGTCCAAACAAAGTGGAACAATCAAAGGGAGTGTTAGTGAAAGACGCCTTAAAGGGTTCTGCAAACCTGCAAAGTCGAAGCCAGGCATGCAGTTGGATAGCAAAGACGGTGACTGCCACTCGAGAGGTGGCCTCTGCAGTATTGGAGATCAACCTCATCAAAGCATTAGCTAAAGATGTGAGAGTAGACAGCCTTGGAGAGACTAACTTGAGGCTCTCTCTGAAGGCAACAACTCTGATAGGGAAGTGGAAAGCTCCAAAACGAAATCCCTCTAAAGCCAGGTAAGGTGGACCAGGTAATTAGTTGCTCTCAGACCAAAAGTGGTTGAGGCAAACTCACACTTTCCAAAATGATTGGCCGCCAGTGACTCCCTGTTCAGGGATGGACCAAGGAGCTTTGCTCAGCTAGCTCCTTCTTAGTAGCAGCAGCCACCATGATGGCATTGACAGACACCCTTTTGCTCCAAAAAGACCTATCCTTAAAAGGACTGAGGAATTTGTCTGCTTTCTTGGGCACATAGTTTCACAGGTAGGTACTAGGCTATCTGCCTCAGGGCATTTATAAACCTAGACAGAGTGTGTCGGCTTTCACCACCCCATTGATTAATTAACTGATCCTCTGTCAAGCAGAGCCAATGAAATGCTCCCAGAGAGTGTATTTTCTGTTACCCATCCACTCGTCAAGGTTACTCTTGAAGAGCATTAGTAAGGAGCTCTGCCTGATGTAATTTGGAATTTTGTTCCAAAGCATGGGGAGTCTCTGACGAGAATCTATTCTTCCAGCATGTTCTATTTATTGTTGTGGTGAGGTTTAGCTCACTAGAGAGCGTGGCTTGCAGCGACTTGGATTTCTTTAGGTGGAGCATGTCCATCACTTCTGAGTTGGACATGGCTTTGTAAGTCAGGCAGAGATCACCTCTGAGTAAGCGATATGCCACTGAGTACAACCAGAGTTTTTTCAGTCGGGCTGCATACTACATATGTTTGAGGTCAGCAATCCTCTTGGTGAGGTACTTTTGTGGTCTTTCCAGCTGTTGGAGGTGTCTTGTGAGGTACATCCCAAATGGGGCATTGTACTCTATGATAGGTCTAATGAGTGACGAGTAGAGAGGCACTATGACCTCTTTCTAGATGCGAACCCTTTAGTAATTAGATGTGCCACACAGAAGGATTTCCTAACTACTTTGGCAATATGATTGTCAAAGGAGAGATTACCATCTACCTGGGTTCCCTGATCTTGTATTACCTCTTCTGTATTAAAGGGGCTGCCATCTGTGTGGTAATTTGTGGGTGTTTAGTTTTTCCCAAATGGGATGTTTATGCATTTTTTGGCATTTAGCTTGAGGCTATGACTTTGACACCAGGTGTCCATCTCAGTAAGGCCCTTTTGGAGGATGTCCATGTCAGCCAGAGAGTCAATTATGGCTCCCAGTTTGCAGTAATCGGCGAACTTGGTTAGCCACAGTCCTCTTGTGTTTGCCTGTACTTTTGAGAAGTATATGCTGAACAGTAGGGGTCCTAGGACCAAGTCTTGCGGGACACCACTTGTGACTGGTTTAGAGTCGGACCTGCAGCCCGCTATACTTACTGTGCGAGTTCTGTCTGTAAGCCAGTTGGCAGCCTATCTCGTGACGTAGGGGTTTATATTCAGGCTGGTGAGTTTTTCTGTAATACCTGAGTGGGGAATGGTGTTGAAAGCCTTGGAGAGGTTAAGGTAGGCTGTGTGAACCACCTTTCCCACGTCTATGGCCTTGGTGACTGTCTAGAAGAAGTCAACCAGGTTTAGTAGGCATGATCTGCCCTTAAAGCCGAACTGGGTCAAGTCAAGTGTTTGCAAGTTCCCAATGTCTTTGTTAATGAGTTCCATGGTGATGCACTCCATAGCCTTGTGGACCAGACTTATGGGGCGATAGTTACCAGGGTCAGTTGTGCCCCTGGAGAGGAATAACCATTGCTGTGCGCCATTCTATGGGCACATAGCCTATGGAGAGGCTGAGGTTGAACACCATGTTTAGGTGGGGGGGTTAATTCGTTCTGTAGTCCACACAAGATGCAACCTGAGACATCATCTTGTCCCAGTGACGCTGTGTTATTGGCTTTTGAAAGGACTGTTTTCACCTGTGCGTCTGTGATTTTTGGGACACTACACTTTTCTGGTAATGTTGTGGGCCCTTTAGAAGGTGAGGGGGGGGGGGAGTTTGCACTGAATCTATCTGCCAGGATGTTGGCAATATCAGTAGGTTCAGTATATTTTGCACTAGTTCAGTGCATATCTGCGAGTTGCCACTTAGATTCTTAACATAGCTAAAGAAGGCTTTGTGGTTATCTTTTGAATCCTTGGCTATTTTTCTTTCGAAGTTAGCCTTGGATGATTTCATGAGGGGCCTTAGTTTCTTACGGATACTGATCAGGGATGACTTTCCTTCTTGGGATTTGCTTTTCTTCTGAACTAGTTTCCTCCTTCGATTGTATAGCCTTGTTTATGGCAGGGGTCCACCAAACTGGTTTCCTTCTCTTAGAAGAGTGAATCTTGATTTTGCTAGGAAACCACATGATCCATGCATCCTTGTAGGTGCTCATAGAGTGCATTTGTAAAGGTTTCTGCATCTTGGGCAAAGATATCCTTTAGTGTGGGGGCTGTGAAACTTACCACCCCTGTCTTAAGTAAGGTGAAGTTTGCTTTAGAAAAGTTTTTTACTGTGGTTTCCTTAGTTGGGGGTGGTGGTGGTGGGGGGGGGGTGTGGACATCCAGAGTGATTAGTTTATGGTCTGATCTAACCAGTGACGCTTTGACCTCCAGTGTGGAACACCTGTTGCCCACGTTGGTGATGACCAGTTCCAATATGTTTTCACCTCTGGTAGAGGAGTTTACAAGCTGATCCAGGGCGTTTGAGTTGATGAACTCCAGGAAGCGCTGGGGCTGGGAGTTTGTACTAGAGTAGTTTTCCCAGTGAATGGTAGGGTAATTGAAATCGCCCAATATCATGGTGTTCGGTAGGACCTTCATGTTTTCCAGTATCTCCAGAAAGGTGGAGTGGTGGTCCTGGGTCATGGAGGGTGATCTGTAGCAGGCCACAATTTGCACTGCAGATCTGCCTGATGTTAGTTGCACATGGATGATCTCAGAGGTATCATGCTGCGCCACTAACCTGGAGATGTAGGTATCCTTGATGAATATGGATACACCCCCTCCTTTTGTGTTTCGGTCCATGTTCTGTGACCGAAACGTGTGGTATGAGTTGTACCCCGGTAGTGCTGGGGTGCTCTCTGGAGCTTTGAATCAGGTTTCAGTTACTGCACAGATGTCAACGTTCTCCATACTGAGGAGTGCTTCGAGCGCGTGCATTTTGAGATTTAAACTCCTGGCATTGAGTAGCATAACCCTCATTTTTTTGTTAATTGTGTTGTTCACAGAGGTGGGTTTGACTTTTGAGCCTTGCCTAAAAAAGGCACTATGGGGGCACAGCAAGAGCCCTGGCCAGTATTCAAAAGCCTAGGGGTGACAGGTGCAAGCTGTCTCTTGCGAAGGAACGCGGTTTGTCGAGCATGTCGTCCCAGGCTGACAGACACTGGATTCCTTTTGAATGACACCAGAAGCTCAGCCAATTGTTGAAATTGATCATTTTTTTCTTTACACTGAGGTATCATTCTTGGTGAGGTCAGGATGCTACTCGGGGTCAGGGTCATACCAGCCTGGGCTACATGATCAGAGAGTTCTTCCATGTCTCTCTTCATGTAGTCATTCACACCAACATGAACAATGACAGTCATATTTGTACTTGTTCTGGAGTGACCTGAGTGCTTGTGTTATGTGGCAGATTCTGGCTCCCAACAGGCAGCTAACAGTAACCTTCTACATGTTCCACCGTGTCTGGCTCCTTCCAAGCCCTGCTGGCAATAAGCTCCACAACATAGTCAGTGGGGGAGGGGGAACCAGGTAGAAGATGGGCCCATCCGGAATACCTTCAGGAACACAAACTCCTCCAAAGATGGGGAAGGGAAGACCATCCGCCTTCTCTGCTTGCGAACCTCCAGGATGTCCCAGAGGGACGCCTCCTCAGGTGGAAATCTGGGGGACTCATCTCCCCACCTCAAAATCCAAGTCCTCGGTGAGGGACTCTCTAGGGGAGTCAAAATGCCTCCTCTTACAAGTTTTTATCTGAGGGGGCTCCTCTGCAGTGGAGTCGGGGGGGGGGGGTTCAGAAGAGATGGGTACCCCAAGTGGGGCAGTGCCCGTCAAAGTAACTGTGGGAGGCCTGACCCTGGATGGATGATGCGGCCTCAGCACCCAATCCGGAGATAGTCTGGGGAGAACCTTGATAAGGAGAGATAACTGCCAAGCTGGAGAAGGTCCTCAATACCACCCAGAAGGCTGATGGACTGGATGAATCTCCATCATCCACCAGTGGAAGGAGCCACCTGGGAAGGGAGAAGAGACCCCGATGCAGCACCAATGCCCCCAGATGATATCAACCCCAAGCTGTCCAGTGCCAATGCTCCCAATGGAAGGGAGCAGTCCACAATCCCCAGACCTGAACCCACCCCGAGGGAACTTGGGGTCTACTTCACCCTGTCAAAGGCCGACAATATCGAAGCTGATATTGTTGGCACCAAAATGTCGAAAGTGAAAGTCATCGCGTGTGTAAATGGAAATCTCAGTAAGGGGAGATTTCTGTTTACTGCAATGTAGTGCAATCGCAGAGTTTGTATATTTAAGCAGCGGAGGGTGTGGAGGGTGCAGGGGGGCTTGCCCCCTGCATAGAGCAGTTTGTGTTGTGTTTGGGTGTTTTTTTTTTTTTTTGTGTGTGCTCGATGGTTTCGACATTTTCGTGCAGATTATTACGCTGTCGACAGATTGAGTTTTTGACAGCGTAATATAAACGCGGGAACTTGCACCAACCCCTCAGAGATGAGGCCTACTCTGGTCCAAGGGCTGCAGAACTAAGTCAGCCAGGGACCCGGATAATGTCGAGAAGTGGGGATACCTGACACAGTCGGCCTTTCACTAGAAATTTCACGGTCCTGATATTACAAAACCTACTGGATTAGAAGAGGAGAATAAAGTCCTGTGGATGGGGAGGGTCCCTTAGCCACCCGGGCAGGGGACAGCAGAAAACCCAACTCAATTTGTGCCTTGAGGAAGCGCAACATCCTAGCCATGTCTGAGGGAAGCAGAACCTGCATGAAGTTGAAGAATGGCCAGATCTTGCTGGGGATCTGACCTTGGATCCCATTAAGTCCTATGCCCTCGAGAAGCAAATCAACCCCCACCTCCTGGAGGACTCGGAAGAGGAACCCTCTGATGGAGTTGTCAAATCCCACAACCTACCAGGATCCGAAGGCTTGGAAGCCGTGCTGAACGGATCCACCAAACTAGTCAGATCCGGGGACTGCTTGCTTCTACTCAGATCCGAAGGCCTCTGATCTGCCGAAGCCTTGGATCCGGAGTCTTATCCGAAGCTCTCAGAGAGACAGGTCTCAGATCTGAAGCCGAAGAGGCTGGACTCTATCTGGAGATCTATGATCCATCCGAGAGCCTAGCCTTTTTTGAAAGAGAGGGAGGAGGTGGTCTCTCAGGCTCCTCTGAGTGATTGGACAGGGAATCCAAAGGCAAAGGACCTTCCTGCGCCAAACCCTTCGGCAAAAGTTTGTTTCAGCGCTCTGCTAGGGCCCTTTGGTTGAATGCTGCACAAATGTCGCATTCAACCTCCAGGTTCCCTGACCTAAAACAATAGAGACACACTCCTTGTGCAAGTCGGAGCACGGCATCCTCCAACTGCACGAGGAGCAACTTTTAAAACCTGAAAACTTTTCAGGCATGCTAAACTAACAAAACCCATACACAAAGAAAGAAAGGGAAGAGAAAAGACAGGTACAACGCTTGAAAGGTAAAAGGACAGGAAAGAAGCTAAGAAAAACAGCACTTAACTCCATATCCTATGCTTAAGCCTGGGACCATGACTGAGCGATTCAGCAGCAAATGAGATCTGATGGTTAGAAGGTAGCAGGGGATTATGGGCATGGGAGGAGCTTGAGCTCTGGATCTCTCTGAGAAGTTGCCAGCTCAGATCAGAGATCTGATCGTAGACCCATCTGTGATGAATAATGACATGGACTGCAGCAGATCAATGGATTTCTGCTTGTTCATACCAAGCTGAATGAAGAGGGGCACAACCACAACTCTGTGCTGAAATTTCAGATGACTAGAAGCTTCTGAGATTCCAAAAAAAGTAAGCCGTCTGTTTTCTTGCTTGTTCTTACCATTTATTGCAATTTTTGTCTGCTGCCAACTTTTTTTTACTGTATTTTATTACTATAAATAAACTGGGGTCTGTATCACGAGAATGAAAGCTTAGGTAGTTGAATACCTAAAGTTTGATCTCTAAATATCGAACTGTGAAAATCGTGAACAGCCGTTTCCACACAGGGAAACAAGTCATTTGGCTGTTGCGCGGATTTTGCCCTTTTTACAAAGTAGAGCGATCTTGCAGTTGGTGCATTTAGTTGGGGGTGGGGACACAGCCCCCACTTGATTTCTGCTTACAACTTTTTTTTTTTTTTTTTTTACTTTGGCCAACGGCATTGTTTCCCTGCATAGAGATGGCAGTTTATGATTTTTACAGTTCAATATTTAGTGATCCACCTTTAGGTATTCGATTCCCTAAGGTTTTGATCTCATAATATAGACCCAACAAACTGCACTGCTTTACTGCAACTGTCTGCCTTACTGGGCCTGTTAAATCATCTTAGTTGCTGTTTAGCCATTTTCACTATTTGAAAGGTATAAACTGCAAATTTTCTTCGTTTGTTAAGCATCTGTTTGTTCTGATTTTCCTGCCAAAGAGTGTATCATACAACTGCTTCGTTTGCAGTTAAAAGCATTCTCTTGAGTCTCTTTGCTCTTTTTTAAGACTTTTATTTGGTGTCTCACTGCTGTTTTTCTGCATGGTAACCATTTCTGTAGTGTTTTCTGCCTAACAAATTGCAGCTAGTAGCTGTAGCATAGTGCAGACTCAGGGTTGCTGTTTCTGGGTCTGGTGGTTTGTAGTGGCTGTTTGTTCTCAGCACATTTTCCAGGCCATCTTGGATTTGAAAGGGCCCTTCTGCACTCTAGTGAGAGGATTGTGCTGACTGCTCCCTGGCTGGTAAAGGTTGGCTGGTCTAGGGCTTGGAGTAAGCACCTCATTGGTTCTTTTGAGCTTTTTTTTTTTTTAAGTTGTTTTAGGTTTTAACCTCCTGGTCTTTAACCCCCATCGTTGAATGGGTTATTGCTTGTTTGCTCATCTTGCAGCACTGTGAAGTGCCACTCAATTGTGTGCCATAGGCGGACATATTTTGACAATTTTTCCCTTAGATACAGCTGTATGCCAACAGTGTAGTTCCTCATCTTTAGCACATTTCAAGGCAAAGCAGCACTACTAGTGAAGCTGCGTAAGCACACCACTGTAATAACGGTCTCAAGAGTTTTTCTATGGCCCTGCTCTACCTACTAGAGAAACATTAATCCTAGCTTCTGAGGTATTAACACAACTCGCCCACTAGTTATTCCTATGTGTGACCCATTTCTCACCATATTCCTGTTTCTGACCATATAAATTCACCTAGCACTATGAATGGGCAATTCCCCACAGTTTCTCCAGCCAAAGTCCAAAACTTAATGTCCCGTGCTGACAGATTTAAACCGTGGTTGAGGTATGACCAAGAGAAGGAAGGTTTACAACCGAAGCAGGTTAGATCAAATAATGCTAGGCTATATTTTACCTATAGTAGTAATACCATTGACATTAAAAACATAGTGAGTAAAAACTGGAATATTTTGAGGAGTGATGGCAGACTACGAGATTTGGTCGGACCTAGACCAAACTTTGGTTATAGGCGCAACACAAATTTGAAGGATTTGTTGTGTGGAGAAAAATGTACCACCAGCATGAGATCTTTAAAGGTTAAAGCAGGGACGGTACCATGTGGCAATTGCAAAGCTTGCAACAGTATAAACAAAGTTTCGACCTTTACAGATCCAGTGAATGGCCAGGTTTTCCATTTTAAGGCCAGGGCAACATGCAGAACAACCAATGTGGTATATTTGGCAGAATGCACACAATGTTCGGCTTTCTATGTGGGGATGACGAATAAAGTACAGTTTTGTACCTACCATAAATGTAGATGTTCGAAGATCCACATTGCTGCAGTCCTTACACTTGGGTAGTCCGCTGTCCACGGTCGGCCCGAATATCAAAGTATAAGGCTGACGTCGGTCAGGGCGCATTTAACTGACGTCAGGACGTCAGGGTACAAATGCGCATGACCGGCGTCATATCCTCAGTCTTTTCTTGCCCCAGATGTCAGAAGACCTTAAAAATAAAGGTCAAAACCAAAAGACAGCAAACAAATAACCAACCACCCTTGCACTAACTATATGTACAATATATACAATATACACAATATGTACAACCCAACCCACACAACCACCTCCAAGTACAGAGGGAAGGAGGGAGGTAAATTGGACTGCAGCAATGTGGATCTTGAACATCTACATTTATGGTAGGTACAAAACTGTACTATGTTCTTCATCTCACATTGCTGCAGTCCTTACACTTGGGTAGAATCCCAAAGCAGAGATAAGGGAGGATGGCTAACTATAAGGAAGCAGGAGCTGCCAAAATGCCCTGCAAAACCGCAGTGGCAAAACCAGCCCTGGACTTAGAGTAAAGTGGCAGGTGATAATGCCTAGAGAAGGTATGCACAGAACTCCAAGTAGCTGCCTCCAAAATATCCTTGGTTGCCACTCCCTCAAAAAGCTGTGGAAGTGGCAGTAGCCCTAGTGGAATGAGGCCTAATCCCAGCTGGAACCTCCTTGCCATGATGGGAATAACAGAAAGCAATGCAAAACCCAATCCACTTAGAAATAGTTTGTTTTGACACAGGCTTGCCCTGAGAACTCAAAGCAAAAGAAACAACAACTGCTGAGACTGCCTGAACCCTTTAGTTCTGTCCAAATAATAACGCAACTGCCTGTGTACATCCAAAGTGTGCAAAATCTTTTCCCCCTTATTTTGGGGATTTGCATAAAAAGTAGGCAAATGAATAGTCTGGTTTAAAGCTACACTAGAAACCACCTTAGGCATAAAGGAAGGATTAGTACGTAATGATACCCTATCCTTATGGAAAATCAAGAAAGGCTCAACTGCCATAAGGGCCTGCAATTCAGAAACCCTTCTTGCAGAGGTAATGGCCAATAAAAAAGCAGTCTTCCATGATAAATATTTCAACTCAGCAGTAGCTGCAGGCTCAAAAGGTTGTAGAGTGAGTTTCTCCAACACAAAATTGAGATCCCAAGCAGGAGTAGGAGCTCTTCGTGGGGGTCTTATATTCTTTGCCCCTCTAAGAAATTGCTTGAACAAAGGATGAGAAAACAATGGCGGGTCGCAATCATAGTGAGCTGAAATTGCTGCAGCATGAACTTTAATAGAAGAGAAAGACAAACGTTTGTCTAGTAACTCAGTAAGATATTGAAGAGCCACACACAAATTAGGCTCAGAAACATCAAAATCTTTGCTGCACTCCAAAATAAAAATCTCTTCCATTTATCAGCGTACACTTTCCTTGTACTAGGCCTTCTAGCTTCCAAAATAACATTCAAAACTTGCTGAGGAAGTGGAGGCCCATTATGGTTCAAAACAGAATATGCCAGGCTGTTAGGTGCAGAGAGTGAAGCTTGACATTGAGCAAATGGCTGTCCACCTGTGACAACAGGTGTGGAATCGAAGGCAAAGGCCATGGTGGCTTCCATACTAGACTTCTTAGTAATGGGTACCAGTGCTGTCGAGGCCAATCTGGAGCCATTAAAATCATTCTTGGCTTGTCCTATCTGACCTTCAGAAGTACCTTTGGGAGGAGAGGCAGAGGTGGAAAGGCATACACATGAAGATTGCTCCAATTGAAAGAAAGAGCATCCACTCTCCAAGCTGTGGGATGAAACCTTTTCGTGCAAAACTTTGGCAGCTGATGATTTAGTGGAGAAGCGAACAGATCTATGTCTGGAGTTCCCCATGACACTGTCAATTTCTGAAATACATGAGGATCCAATTTCCACTCGTGGGGATCCATAATTCGTCTGCTCAACACATCTGCTAAGGAGTTCTGTGCTCCTGGCAGAAACCTTGCCTGAAGATTGAGCTGTAAACTGAGAGCAGTCTCCCACAAAATCATTGCTTGCCTGCATAGAGGATAAGAATGCGTTCCCCCTTGCTTGTTGATGTACCACATAACAGTTGTGTTTGTCTGTTAGAATCAACACCTGTCCTGGAAGAAGGAATTCCTTGAAAGCTATTAATGCAAACTGGACTACTAACATCTCCTTCATGTTGATATGTAGATGTTGTAGTCTGACAGGCCACTTGTTTTGTATCCATTTTCCATTCAGATGAGCTCCCCAAGCTTTGTCTGAGGCATCTGTCGTTAAAATCTGACTTGCCTCTGGCCGGGTCACAGAGAGTCCCTTGTTTAGGTGACATTCCTGAGCCCACCACAAAAATTCCTTCTGAATGCAAGGTATTATTTGAATGACAGTGTCCAGATCCTGGCAGTGCTGTGTCCATACATTTTTGAGATACCATTGTAGCTTCCTCATATGCAGTTTGGCATTGGGAAGCACCAGAATACAAGATGCCATGAACCCTAAGGCTTGAAGGACTGTCCTTGCAGTCAGCCCGGACTGATGAGATAGTTGATGGAAGTAAAGGGATAGACTCTTTTGTTTGTCCGGGGTTAAAAAGGCCATCTGGGCTGCTGTATTCAGTCTCACACCCAGAAAGCACATGTCTTGAGAGGGTACTAGACTGGACTTTATTTCGTTCACAGAATACCCTAGGCATCTTAGCACTGCTATCACATATTCCAAATGACGAAGAAGCTCTTCCCTTCCTTGAGCCAGAATTAGGCAGTCGTCCAAATAAGGATAGATCTGTATTCCTTTTAGTCTGAAGAAAGCTATCACTGGAGCCAGAACTTTCGTGAACACTCTGGGCGCAGTAGATAAGCCAAAGGGCAATGCAGAGAACTGATAGTGAGAAGTCCCAGCTCGAAAACGCAGATACTTTCTGCAACTGAGTCTGATAGGAACATCTGCAACTGAGTCTGATAGGAACATGAAGGTAAGCCTCCTTGAGATCCAAAGTTACCATCCAATGATCTTTGCCCAGCAGAGGTAAAAGCTGCTGCAACGTCAACATTTTGAACTTGGGAATGTCCAGATAAGTGTTGAGGATAGATAAATCCAAAATTGGTCTCCACGTGTTCCCCTTCTTTGGTACTAGGAACAGGCGAGAATAAAATCCTAGGCCCACTTCTGGCAGAGGGACCGGCTGTATGGCCCCTAGTTGGAGCAACCGAGAAACCTGTTTGTGAGCCTCTATTCTTTGTTGAGGAGGAACGTCTGGCATGCCTTTGAAAGGAGGCAAGGTATGGAAATAAAACCTGCAGCCGTGGTGTATGATATCCAATACCCATCTGTCCTGGGTAATTAAACTCCAATTTTCTTTGAAAAGTGCCAACCTTCCTCCCAAAGGTGCTGCCAGACGAGCAGGCTCTGGCAGCTGAAAAGGTAGGTCATTGGGTCTGTTTACGAAAGGACTGACCCCTGCCCTCACCCGAAGCCTGTGCAGGAGAACTCCCTGTTCTAGGCCTGAAAGAGCCCTGAGCTCTGCCCTTACCACGTCTAGATCTACCCCTAGACTGGGAATCAGGCCAATTTCTACTAAACTTTGGAGGCTGGACTTGCAAAAAATCTTTAACAGTCTGCATAGACTTAGCCTCGTCTTCCATTTTCTTTAAGACTGTCTCAACAGGAGGACCAAACAACAAGTCAGATTGTAAAGGAGCATCTAAAATCCTTGTTTTAACATGTTCAGACAAATTCTGATCCCTCAGCCAGGCGTGCCTGCGAAGAACAGTCCCAGTGGCAGCCACCCTAGACGAGGCCTGTACAGCATCAAAACCACATTGCAAAGAATGCTTACCCACCTGTTCAGAAACATGGACTAAATCTTGCAACTCTTTACAATCAATACCAACTGCCAGAGCATCAACCTTAGACTTCAATTGTGAAAGGAGATAGTTTTGGTATTTCAACATGTGAAACTGGCAATTCAGAGCCCTTATAGCAAGAGTGGAAGAAGTATAAACTTTCTTTCCCCATCTATCCAAGGCCCTAGCCTCCTTATCTGTAGGAACCGGAGTCTTAACAACAGAAGCCTTAACACCCTTAGGCCCCTGGCTAACAGTTTCTGGGTCTGCCCTAGGACTCTTAAAAGATACTTGTGAACTTCAGGCACCCTGTAATACCTATCCGGCTTAACAGGAGCAGGAGGCAAAGAATCAGGATTAAGAGAAGCCTCTGTAAAAACATCTTCCACTACATCCAAAACAGGAGGTATAGCCAAAGGCCTATGCTGGGGTAAAACAGAAATTCCCTAAGCCTTTTCCTGGAATCAGAGAAGTCCTGACCCTCCCACTTAAAATGCTCCCTCATGGAATGAAGAGTTTCTGAAAAGAAAAATCTTCAGGAGGAGTAGCAGAAGGAGTAGAATCATCCACATCAGAATCAGAATAAGGAGAGTACTCCTGCAAGTCTTCAGCCAAGACTCTGAAACATCTGAAGCTTGCTCAAAACCCCCAGCTCAGGCTCCACCCTAGGTCTCTTAGCAGGAGGGGGCATAGAACCCCTAATCAAAGTAATCAAATCTTCTGCCATTTTAAGCATATGCTTCTTGGGCATAGTACCTGAAGAGCTAGGGGTAACACCAACTGAAGCTAAACCTGGCCTGCCCCTGGGAGAAGCCTTAGTAACAGAAGGAGAGGGCCTAGCCACCTTAGGAAGGGAGGGGAGTATAGTAACCTGAGAAGCCCCCTCAGCCTGACTTGCCTCCTGAGAGGCCACATCTTGCAATAATAAGGTCTCACTCTGGGAACACAAAGAAATCTCCGGTGGAGCCACCGGCTCCACCAACACCTCTAAAGAACCGGCGTCCGGTACAGACGGTTCTTCTAGCCTAGGCTTAACTGTCTTGTCCTTGCGCTTCTTGAGAAGCGGGCCGGAGCATCCGGCGGCATTTTATAATTGCACCGCTTCCCAAAGACTAACCTTGCACAATCCAACCTTCTCTTTATAGTGCGTTTATTAAATCTAGCACAAGAGCGACAGCCAACAACGTCGTGCTCAGGCCCTAAGCAAGGAATACACAAAGTATGATAATCTCTATGCGGTATCTGTTTCCCACAAGAAACGCAATTATTAACTTTTCTGACATCCGGTAAATGACTGAGGCAAGAAAAACTAAAATATTCCCAACGGGTACTTAGCCAACTTTGAACTCGGTCTGAAACTTCTAAATCGAAAAATTTCAGAACGCCAACCGGCACTTGCAATGCTGCTTCTGCATCGGACCATGCGGCAAAAAAGACTGAGGATATGACGCCGGTCATGCGCATTTGTACCCTGACGTCCTGACATCAGTTAAATGCGCCCTGACCGACGTCAGCCTTATACTTTGATATTCGGGCCCACCGTGGACAGCGGACTACCCAAGTGTAAGGACTGCAGCAATGTGAGATGAACATCATGCTGAAGGTCAGGATACTACAACATCTATCATCCATTAGGAATAAGGACAAGCATAATGCCTTATACAGACACATAGAGGCCAATTCCACACACACATTTTCATTTAAAGCTGTGGTCAATGTAAGGTTAGGCAGTAGGGGTGGGGATATAAAGCTACTTACTGAATCATTGGAGTCTAAATGGATCGTAATACTTTCATCACATAAGTGCCCAGGTTTAAATGAGATGGTACCTTTAAAACCTGCCTTACAAAAAAGGTGGGTAGTATATTGAATGCTGATTGGTAGTTCATGAATTTAAAATGTGGAGTTATGTGTTACCAAATTGTCTGATGAAGGGTTGTTGAACCCGAAAGCGCTTACTATTTGGATTTTTCACTGTTTTGGATTCTCATTTGTTTTATTAAAGAAGGTAACTTCGTAGCTGTGTCTTGCCATTCCTCTTTTTTGCTTTTGAAGTTTCTCCAGCCAGCTTGATCGACATGGGCAGTGTAGCAACTGCCTCATGTACACAGACAACCCTCTTCTAGTCCACACAAACTCAACATGTGAGAGACGCAACTACATTAAAAACCAGAAATCAATACTCTCTCACATGCCAGTCAATATATCCGACACTGAGTGGGTTTGTCAGCATGTATACCTCACCATCTACTCCACTCAAACCCACAAAATACATACCTACATACATGGAGGCCCTTGCTACAAACTTAACCTAAACACCAGAGACCTCCCAAACACAAACACAAGCACGCTACACAATACTTCCTCTGCAAAACACAATACACATAACTAATGCATCAGTGTCTCACCTGTCAAGCGCATAAGGCTAAACACTAAACTTAACATATTGGTCATAGCAGACTTTATCGCGAGACACACACTCACCAGGCTGGATAAGGAGAAGGTCACGGTCAGCTGTCTGTCAGGTGCCAGGATCAGGCATATCACACATGCACTCAACTCTCTCAACAACAGGTACTGTTATGACTTTGCCCATGTTGGTGTGAACGACTTGAGAAGTACCTCTCTAGACTATATGAAGACAGACATGACTGAGCTCTCGGACTGTGCATCTCAGCCAGGTATGTCCTTAGCCTTAAGCAGCATTTTACCTTCACCTAGAATGATGCCTCAGTATAGAGAGAAAATGACTGACTTCAATAATTGGCTTAGTTTTTGGTGTCATTCTAAGGGGATCCAGTATCTGTCAGCTTGGGATGACATGACTGACAGATCTCGATGCTTTGCCAGAGGTGATCATCTGTCACCCCAGGTATTTTGGCTAGTAGCTAAGGCTCTTCCCACCCCTACAGTGTCGTTTTTTTAGGCTGATGTAAAATACCAACCAAAAAATAACCTCTATATCATATTGGTAAATGCTAGTAGTGCAATCACAGAGACCTGGTTCAAGGCTGTGAACAGCACACCAGCCATACCGGGTGTTACACCTCCTTTCACATGCTCAGACCACAAACTGAAGGCAAAAAAACTAAGGGAGGCAGTGTATCAATATTCACCAAGGATAAATACACCTCCAGATTGGTCAAACAGTACGACATCCTAGAGATACTTCAGGTGCAATTAACTGTTGGAAGGACCTACTTAAGTCATTGCTAGCTACAGAACCCCCTCCATCAATTAGGACACCCACTGTGCCTATTTGGATGAACTTGAGTCTATCAAGATACATCCTAACACCATAGTTTTGGGCGACTACCCTAGCACTGACTGGGTGAATTACTCGTGCTCAAATTCACCTGCCCAAAGGTTTCTTGACTTTGTCAACTCCAATGCTTTGGGCCAGCTGGTTGCCAACCCCACCAGAGGCACCAACATCCTGGACCTGGTGCTTACAAATATGGCAGACCACTGTAGCTCCCCCACTGGGAGTTCATCTTCAAGGAAAAGCAAACTTGCCTAGTAGACAATCACCATTAACAGGCTTTACAATAAAAAGGAAGAAACTGCTGTTTAAGTGTAATAAAGAGCAAGGCTCTAAACTGGAGACACTCTCACCTCAACTTAAATAAGCAAACAAGACTTCTTGTGAAATCCTCCAAGGCAAACTACAAATCTAAGTTAACTTTGTCAACCAAGCACAATGATAAGGCGTTATTGGTGACATCCGCAATCTAAAAGGTAAGGGTCAGACTTGCGCCGAACGTATAGTTAATGGTAATGCATACACTGAATCAGTGGACATAGCTAACCTGCTAGCCAACAGGTTATGTGAAAATTTCACTCCCCTGTCCCCGCCACACGTACTTCATGACATCCCTACCACCTGTCCCCTATCTTGTATCTCTAAAGAGCAGGTTGTAAATGCCCTCTCCAACGCCAAAAACACATCAATGGGACCTGATACCGTCCCAGGCTGCATCCTACATGCATCTCCACTGGCCACTCTTTTCAGTCAGTCTAAGCACTAGCTTCATCCCAGCTGAATGGAAAACAGCCAATGTTATCCCCCTGCACAAAGGTGGTGTCTCTAACTGACCCTGGGAACTACAAACCTATTAGCCTGACTAGCCTTATCTGCAAGGCCATGGAGAGAATCATCATGAACCTTAAAGATATAGGTAATCTCAAAACACTATATCCTACTTGGTTTGGATCTGTCAAGGGGAGATCATGCTTGTTAAACCTGGTGGACTTTGTGAGAGTCACAAAGTCCCTAGACAAGGGGAAATATGAGCATACATCCTACCTAGACCTTGCCAAGGCATTTGCTCATTCAGGTATCATTGACAAACTCTCCCAGATAGACATCAACCCTTATATCGTAAGGTGAGTTCCAAACTGGCTCTCTGATAGAACCCATACAGTCAAAATAGGTGAATCTACCTCTAACAGCAGACCCATTACCAGTGGTGTTCCACAGGGATCGGTCCTGGGACCGCTACTGTTTGGAATCTATGTCTCCGAAGTACAAAATAAAATCAAGGAACTGTGGCTGACAAAGTTTGCTGATGATTGCAAACTAGGTGTAGTCAAAAAATCACCAAACAATGTCAACATCCTTCATGAAGGTCTTACGCAAACAAATGACTGGTATCAAAGTCATGGCCTCAAAGTCAATACAAGAAAATGTGTTCTCATCCCTTTGGCCAAAAGGGATGTTCCTGCAAATTACCACAGCAATGGCAATAACCTAAAGCATGCACTCAGTGATGAGAGATCTGGGCATGCAGGTTGACTG
Source organism: Protopterus annectens (assembly GCF_019279795.1). NCBI lineage: Eukaryota > Metazoa > Chordata > Ceratodontiformes > Protopteridae > Protopterus > Protopterus annectens. The sequence continues at coordinate 794,588,495 of NC_056750.1, forward strand.
CAACCTTGCCTTTGATCACCATGTCTCCAGAGTGGTAAGAAGGGCATTCTTTATGGCTCACCTCATAACTAAGGGCACTGCCTTCAGAAAAAGTGAAGTTATCACCTCCCTGTACTCTTCACCCATTAGGCCAATAATAGAGTACAACGCCCCCTTTTGGTACATACCTTTCAAAGCACCTGCAGCAATTGTAGAGACCAAAAAGGTTCCTCACAAAAAAAAAAATTCAAGGCCTTCAGCAGCTACCCTATGTGGATCACCTGAAATCACTGTTACTTTTCTGTTTCATACAGACTACTCAGAGGGGGTCTCTGCCTTGAATATAGGACAATTTCTGACCCAGCTTTACTGGAAATGCTGCACATCCACAAGTCAAATGGCACATGGGTTACTCGCTCTAAAGACCTAAACCTGGTATGTGACATTAACAGGGTGGGACAAATTTGTCTCCCAGAGGTTACCACACCTTTAGGATAGACTCCCACTTCACATCAAACAGAGCACCCCATTGGCCCTCTTCAAACACAGTCTGGACAACTGGATGAGTAACCATAGGTTCACCCCGTGGGTTCCACCTGTGTCCCTCTTGGACGTGGGCAATAGGTGCTGATCCTAGTAACAATAGTAAAATTTGGTTAGGCTTGTAAGGGCCCTTGAGCTATTAGCCTAGTAACTTCCTATGATCCTACGAACTTCAGATTAAAGAAGAATTGTTAATATACTGTAGTAGTTTATGGCCACTTGTGTAGAGGTGCACATTAGTAAACATGGTATATAATACTGGGGCAAGGATACTGCCTTGAAGTACTCCAATATTAATCAGGGTTTTCAATGAAAAAGGTGAGCTCCAGTATACAATCTGGATTCTACTGTGCAGGTGGCTCTTGAAATAGTGGACTACTGTTGTTATGCAGGTTAGGGTTTGTAGTAACTTTATCAAAAGCTTTATCTCTGAAGAAGGCAGCACCACTACTGACCCTATCATATTCTGACTCTATATAGCCTAACATTTCCACTAGTGGAGTTTGGGTACTATGTCTGGAGTTGAAGCCATATTGACTTTTACTCTATTTTCTATCAGCTGTTGCAATACCTGTGTGTACTGTAATTGTCATTTTTTTCTCTTTTCACCTTCCTTTCAAAGGGAAACAATTTTAGACTGTTTCCAAGGAAACAGGAAATAAGCTTGTACTAAGCATCTACTTATGAGGAGATAGTGAGGGTAAGCAATGTGGCTAGATGGAGTTCACGAATTGAAGGAGATCCATAAGATTTAATTCTTTAACAGCTTTCTAGTGTTACATAATATGACTATCAAGTGTGAAAGGATGCAATAATAGATTAGGGTAAATGGGTTGAAGTGCTGATGATTGAAGTTGTGTGGTAGATAATTAGTGAGAGATTTGAAGTGGCTGGCAAAACTATCACTGAGGAGATGTAAAGAGTTATCAATAGCTGATGCTGACTTTCTTGAAAGGTTTTAGGTGGTATTCCAGACGGCTTCTTTTTTGTTACTGTATTGCAGATTGAAAGCAGTAGTTTTGCTTGAAGAGACAAATTTGTTGTTGACGGGCGTTACTAAGTTGATATATCTAAGAAGAAGGTGGGGATAGTTTATGGAATCTTTAGAGTGAGTCTCTAGTCTTTATCTATCAATCCATGGCAGTGATATTATTTAGACTGACTGAAGCATGTTTGTGAAAGATGATTACAACTGTCTCATTAAAAAGATTCATGGCAAGGTCTAAAGAGGTAGTGTGTTTGAGGGTCCCCACGTTAAATAGGTGCTATCTCTAGTAAGACAAAGTGAAGGGGAAGTTTTTTACAAGTTTGTAATAATTGTGGTTTTGGCTGTAACATACAGGTGCTATTATTCCATTCAGTAAACATAGGGCTATGGTCACTAAGGTCATTTGGCAGTACTCTGTAGCAGATGAAGCATGATGGGCCATTTAGTTCTAGTTCTGAGCATGTCAAATATGTGATTTACAATCAACTCTTATTGATCACCTGTAAGTAGCCAAGAGCTTCAACGTTAAATTTATGGAGGGATGCAGTTTGTGGTGACTAGCATATGTTATAGTAATCCACAACTATTAATTCAGATATATTATTCGAGTCCTGTCTAAAATAGTGGGCAGGACTGATATGGCAGTTTTTAAGGTGTAGGTATGGGCAAGCAACATTAAGGGACTTATTATAAGAAACTGTGTGTACCAAATATAGCTTCTACATCAGCGATACTATGAGGTTTACTAGGATGCGGTGACAGGTTAGAGATTTTTTTTAACAATTTTAAGAACCCCACCTGCTATTTTATTAGGGTAGTCAAGTCTGAATAAATGGAAGGCTGGTAAATTTGGTTAGCAGTTTGGGATGCAAAACTAGCATGTCAGAGCTATAAAGACATATCTGAGCTTGCAATCTGTCTGTCTTATCACATATGCCTTTTAAGCATGTCTGCTGTAGTATCTGCAAGACCCACTGGGCCAGGCTGCTTCCTATCTTTAAAGAAGGGCAGAGGGTGAAAATTAGTTTGGGATGAAGGAAGGCTAGGGACAGAGCAGGGAATGGGTTATGCAAAGTCACAGCTGCTCCCTCTGAGTGTTATGACCCCAAGGGACACCAGGCTTCTCCATGGTCTGCTTGCATTTTTATTCTTATAGGGAGCTGTCATACCCTTTGGTTGTTTGCTGTTGTCTTGTTTAGAACAGAAGGGCCAGCTCTTCCTGGAATAATAACTTCTACATCGTGGTACAAAGGAATGGAAACCATCCTTACCCAGTTGTATATTTTCCACTTTTCCTCCAGTGTCTCTAAACACCTTCACTGTAGATGGCCCAAATAGAAGTTCCTTTTACTTAAGAGCATTAGGGAGCTCTGATTTTGTGTGCTCTGGCAGAAGTACAGTCTCAGCTATGTATACCTCCTGATCAGAGACTCCCATAGGCAAACTCATCTGTTTGATGCAGAATCACAGCTACATTTCATGGAGGGCCTGGCAACCTAGGAACTGGGGTCACAGAGGTCAAGCACCTTTGTATTCTGGTACCTTTCTTTTATCCATTCTGTCTCAACTGGTTAAGAGTAGACTCCCGAACCTTCAACATGTAAGGCTGCCAGTTAAAGGTCCAAACAGCCAGGGTAGCTGAGGGTACAGGTCTTCTGCCCAAAGAAACAGGGTTTTACTCTCTCTGTCACTGAGATTAGCATTCCTGATTGAACTCTTGGTAAACCACTTGCTGGAATTCATGGACACCATTGCTTTATCATTCAATGCGTTTTTTTTTTATACAGCTGTTTGTTTGAATCATGGACTATACTAAAATGGTATGGCATCCTTTCAACTTGGCTACAGACACATAATTAAATGATTCATTTAAGCCTTAAAGTACTGGAGGTTGGTTTGGAGTCAGGCAGGCTAAGAAAATTCCTATACCTAATCTGGACCTGTAAAAACTTCTTGATCTCCCATTTTAAGACATTTTTCATTCTATGATGGGTTTCTCCAAATAAAACTTTCTTTGTGGGAAGAGACAGAGAATAAGGTGTCCTAAGTATCCAACTCCAGATATCAGAGGGATGATACCTGGTCTACCCAGACAAGTTCATCTGACCCTGAGGCTGGAGCATCAGACTACTTCTGCATAGAAAGCTCACTTTTCCCTTTTGGTCATGAACACACCTAACACTGAAGTCCTGAATCAACTCAAGGAATTCCACAGGGGTTAGAAGGAAGGCCTGCTTAACCAAGGGAAGATAACATAAAAGCCCAGGGATCAATGACTACATATCAAGATATGTAGTCATTGATCCCTGGGCTTTTATGGGCATTTAAAAGAAAGGATCTCAGAACACATCCGAGACATTAGTAACAAAAACTGTCAGTTCCTTGTATATGCACAGTACACAATGTAGGAATTTTAAAAAAGTTCCTGTTTTTTGCTATAGATAAAGTGAAGTAGAGATCAGAGAGATTGAATGGCAAAATAAGATTAAATGTCCATAAAAGCCCAGGGATCAATGGCTACATATCAATTAAGTCCATTCTAAAGAGAAGGGCAACAGTCATATAACTAACAAGCATGTTACCTAGTGGCACAAATTGGATATTACAACTTTTTAAGATGTTCATTCTGTATGCATATGTTTTGCTAGTATTTTTATTACACTAAGGTAAAAGAGAGGGGCAGAGTCTGTGTTGGTTTTTCGTTTTTCATTAATTATCAGTTGGACAGTAAATTTCATGTATATATTGCAGTTAGATGACATTTTTAAGAATGTATTTTTAGGGGGTGTTTTTTCAGGACCTGATGTCATGCTGCATAGGAAATAAAAGATGAATGTTTGTTTAGCACGTTGACAATGAAGAAGTCCTATATGGGGTGAAAGCACTTAGTTCACATGTTTTTTAATTACTTTTGTTTTTATTGTGAATAAAGTGGTATCACTGCTTCATAGCTCAGCAGATATTTGTTGTTCTTCATTTTGCAACATTGTGGAAGTTTGGTATCCTGGATCTTAAACCCATACTAGGAAGTGTGGTGTGATTTAGGTATCTTGGTTCAAAGGCATACACCCAAGACCTTAATCTGGTCTGCTTCACCCTCCTCATGAACAAGCAGTGAATGCCACCTTCCCATTCACTGAAAGCTATGCAAGTGTTAGAACCCCAGGGCTAGTGGAGCAGCCTCAGGACCAAACAGCAACAAGGAGCTCAAAGATGCTCTTGGTTGACAGCATAACAACCTCCAGAGGAGAGGTAGTAAAGATGCCTCACCAAGACTTCGTAGTGCCTGTGAGGCTATCTTACTTGGATGCCACGTAGTCAGCATCCCAACTTTTTTCTTTACATACTTCAGTGGCAAGCACTTCTGCAGATATTCTGTCCAACTGCTTTAGATTCTTTGGTTAAAGGTTGCTTTCTGGAGACAGTTTAGGCTCATTATGTTTAAGACACAGGCAAAAAGACAATTTGTGGAGATCATGGGAATTTGCATTCTATATCTAGTACAGCTATGAATGTCTTAAAAGCAAACAGTAACCTTCAAAATGTTAATCTCATTGAAGTGCTAAAAGATAGTACTGCATTTTATTTTTCTATTTGTTTCATTGAATATTGTGTTAAAGATAAGAGCATTTTATTTTTCTGTTCATTTGCTTCACTGAATATTGTGATCTCTCTCTCTCTGCAGTAAGTGGGGGTTACTGTTCTCACGTCATTGATATTCAGTGTTGAACTCTTAGCCTAGAGGGTTTCTCTGTGCTTATAAGTCTTACTCACTTATCTGTGAATTTAATTATGCTGAATAGATGAATATTTGAACTGTTTGGATAGCTGCTATAAACTTACATCAACTGCATTACAAGTCGAGATAAGTACAAACTTGCAGTGTTAAAAGATAGTACTGCATTTTATTTTTCTATTTATTTGCTTCACTGAATATTGTGATCTCTCTGCAGTTAGTTTCCCACCCTCCCTGTTCTTGTTGTGGTATTAATCTTGGTGGTTTTGGAACTGCACACCCCTCCTGTAAATGTGTTTGAACACTCATCCTGAGTCCATCTCATTTGCTCACTCAACCGAGTACAGCGAGATCATATTTTGATTTCAGACACTCCAACCAGTCCCATCTGTTAAGCTCTATCCTAGTCTAGTGTCATTAGCTCATTCTACCTAATAGAGAGAGAACATTTGAGTAGGCCAACCCACTTAGGCCCTTAACCTTGAATTATCTTCTGTTTCTCCTTTCCACTTTACTTTGTGTTCTGACAGTGTGCTTCTCAGCTGATAAGTATATTTTTGGCACTTTTCAACTGTTCAGAGTTGAATTAAACAATAATTGAATTTAGTTCAGACTACAGTTTGAATAAATTGCTTTAATATTGCGACACACTCAAGTGTGCTAGCTTGCACTGCACTTGAATTGCATTTAGTGCTGTTTTGGCTGCTTTTCTGTAACAAAAAAAAAAATCTAAGCTGATTTCCTGCCTTTCCTGTAACTAGTCTAGTCCAGATACAGATTTGTTATATCCAGGACTGTATGTAAGCTTCTGAGTTACCCAAGTCTTTCTGCACTGGAGGGAAGCTTTCTAGCTTATCAGTGGGAGTGGTAAGTACTAGGTAACCTATCTACCACAGAGGAGCGATTTCTGCCCCAGAAATTGTAGTTTATTGGCCGTTTGGGCAGTTTTTTCCATCTCCTTCAACTTTCTGGTCTAAAAGCCCGCATTTGTGCTTTTCCCGCCTTTTCTGTAACTAGTCTAGACCAGATACAGAGTTGCTGAATCCAGGACTGTATGTAAGCTTCTGAGCCCCCCTAAGCCATTATGTAAGTCAACTGCCTGTCAGGTGCCTGGATCCACCATATAACTCACGCACTCAGGTCCCTCAACAACAGGTACAAAGATAACTCTGTCATTGTACATGTGAGTGTGAATGACCTGAGACGTACCTCCTTGGTCTACATGAAAAGAGACATGGAGGAGCTCTCGGATTATGTAGCCCAGGTGGGTATGACCCTAGCCCTGAGCAGCATCCTACCATTACCTAGAATGATACCACAGTACAAGCAGAAAATGACCGATTTCAACAACTACATACGTTTCTGGTGTCATTCTAAGGGACCCAGTATCTGTCTGCCTGGGATGACATGACTGACAGATCTCGATTCTTTGCCAGAGATGGCCTGCATCTGTCACCCCGGGCTTCCGGATACTGGCAAAGGCACTTACCACCCCATAGTGCCTTTTTAGGTGGTGTTCCAAACACCAAATTACCATAAGAGCTACAAACAAATGCAATCTGAGGGTCATGCTGCTCAATGCTATAAGTCTAATTCTCAAAATGCACTCACTTAAAGCACTCCTTAAAATGGAAATCATAGACATTTGTGCTAAAACAAAGACCTGGTTCAAGGCAGCAGAAAGCACCCCCTGCACTACCAAGCTGCAACTCATTGCACACGTTTTGGCCCCAGAACTTGGACCGAAACTCCAAAGGTGGTTGTGTTTCCATATTCATAAAGGATGCACACACCTCCAGATTGGTAGCCCAAGAAAATGCATCAGAGATACTTCAGGTGCAGGTAAGACAGCAATTCAGGTCGTAGCCTGTTATCGGTCCACATCCATTACCCAAGACACTCACTCCACGTTCCTTAACATCCTGGAGAATATTAGGGTCCAACCTAACACTCTCATACTGGGTGACTTCAACTACTCCTCCATTAACTGGGTAAACTACTCATGTACCAATACACTTGCCCAACATTTCCTGGAATTCATTACTTCCAATGCCCTGGACCAGCTCCGTTCTTACCCCCACTAGAGGTAGCAATATCCTTGACCTGGTTATTACTAACATGGGCGACCATTGCTCTACACCAATAGTCAACTCATCCTTGGTTAGATCCAACCACAAACTAATGACTTTGGAAATCCACATCCCACCCACCCACTGCCCCACCCCCGCAAAGGTAACCACCATGAAAAACTTCTCCAAAGCTAACTTTGGCCTCCTAAGAACAGAGGTGGCTAACTGCACGGCATCCATGCAAATGGAGAATAGTTTCATGACCACCAAATCATACACCAATGCACTGTATGAACACGTACACAAATGCATGGATCTTGCCATACCAAAGAGAACCAAGACGCTCTCCTCCAAAAAAAGGAAGCCAATTTGGTGGTCCCCAGCCATAAACAAACTCTACAACAGGAGGAGGAAATTTATGCGGAATAAACTGTCCCAACACTTGAAAAACTCCCTTATCAGCCTCAACAAAAAGATGACACCCCTCATCAAATCCTCTAAAGCTAACTATGAAAACAGAATTGCAGCAGATAGTAAAGACAACCACAAGGCCTTCTATAGTTATGCAAAGAACCTCCACGGCAATACCCAGATTTGCTCTGAGCTACTGCACAATGGTACCTCCTATATAGAGTCAACAGATATTGCCAATATACTGGCTGACAGATTCAGCACCAACTTTACCCCTCTGATCCCACCAAAGGACCAATCACAATACCAGTAGATTGCCAGGCACCCAGTATTACTGCTGCACAGATTAAAACAGCACTGTCCAAGGCCAAGAATACAGCTTCTACGGGACCTGACAACATCCCTGGCTGTGTTCTACATGAACTACAAAGTGAACTAGCACCTCACCTGTGTGCCCTATTCAATCACAGCCTCACCTCACGCTTTGTCCCTAACAAATGGCACACTGCTATAGTCATCCCTCTCCACAAAGGAGGAGCGACTACAGACCCTGGGAACCATCTCCCCACTAGCGTGACAAGTCTGAGATGCAAAGCTATGGAACACATCATCATGGACCTAATAAACAAGGATATAGGGAATCTCCAAACTCTGGATCCCACACAGTTTGGCTTTGTGAAGGGTAGATCATGCCTGCTCAACTTGGTCGACTTCTCTGAGTTAGTCACCAGAGCTCTGGATGAAGGCAAGGTGGTTCATACAGTGTACCCTGATCTCGCCAAGGCCTTTGATACCATTCCCCACTCAAATTGCAGAAACACTCACTAAGGTATGCATCAACCCCTATATCACTAGGTGGGTTGCAAACTGGCACATAGAACCCACAGTGTGAAAGTAGCCAACTCCAAGTCAGACTGCTGACCAGTCACAAGTGGAGTCCCACAGGGATCGGGTCCTGGCTCCTCTCCTGTTTGGTATCTACTTCTCAGAAGTCCAGGCCAACACAAAGGGACACTGGCTGACAAAGTTCACAGACAACTGCAAGTTGGCAGCCATTAACTCCACAAGTGATGTTGACATCCTACAGAAAGGCCTCACTGAGACCAACTGGTGTCAGAACCATGGCCTTAAGCTCAATGCCAAAAAATGTGTCATCATCCCCTTTGGGAAAACCCAGTTCCCATGCACTACATTGATGGTAGTCCACTGAACACAGAAGGCCTTATAAGAGATCTGGGAACACAGGTTGCAACCTCTCTTTTGACCACCACACTGCCACTGTGGTCAGAAAGTCCTTCTATGTGGCACATCTCATTACCATGGGTTTTGCATCCAGGAAGAAAGAGGCCATTGTCTCCCTCTACTCTTCCCCTCATTAAGCCAATCATTGAGTACAATACCCCATTTGGAATGTACCTCACTAGACACCTGCAACAATTGGGGAGGCCACAAAAGTACCTCACAAAGAGGATCCTAGATCTTAAACACTTGTCCTATATGGACAGACTCAAAAAACACAAACTATTCTCTATCTCATATCGCCTACTTAGAGGCGATCTCTGCTTGACTTACAAAGCCATGTCTGACCTAGCTCTGTTAGAAATGCTACATCTAAAGAAATCCCTCTGCAACACACGCTCCAGAGACCTCAACCTCATTACCACAATCAACAGAACATGCTGGAGGGACAGGTTCAAAACCCAGAGACTGCCCATGCTATGGAATAGACTTCCCATACGTGTCAAGCAGACCACCTAACTGGTCCTCTTCCAGAGAAATCTTGATGAGTGGATGGGAAATACACAATTTAGATCAGCTATTAAATTCTTCTTAATGAGCTAAATTTATTAAACTTTAGACACAGTATCATTTATTGGTTTACTACCTACAAAACAGGACCCTTCATGATCTAGTCTGGAATTAACTCCTCCATATAACATACCTTCTCTGCCAGTTTTCCCCAAGCCACAGTACTCAAGCAAATTCCCATTCTCTATTTATAAATGAAATACTCTTCAATATTACCCTCCGATATCACCCTTTAAGCAGCTGACATTATCCTCTGTAAAACTGGACCTACCACAACTTCATTACAGAGAATGCTACAAAAAGGTTTAAACACACTAATGTATTAACTAATTATATCTAGGAACTTACTATCCATTATTCTAAAATGACAGTAATGACTTTTGACACATTAAAAAAAAAATCTCTCCTCCTCCAGACCCTTGGACTCACCACACTCGCAAGCAATCACTTAACTAGTCCAACAGTAAAGAAACCTAGGTCTTACACCTGATTCCATTCTGTCCTTATAAATCCATACAGAAACCATAATAAAAAATAAACATAACTTAAAGCCAGCTATTTTATAATAAAACACCTTACCCTTGACTCCAGAAGAGCATTGGTTAAAAATGTACTCATACCTAAACTTGAATACGCCCTTTTCACAGTAATAATCAGTGTAACCCACAAAATTAAACTGAAAATGACTACCAATGCAATATGCAGATTTCTAAATCTTCCTTCATGAAGGAAACATCTGTGTATCTCATTTCAAAAGGCTGAATGCCCACCTCTGTCTACATTGCCCTACAGAATTTTACATGAACACTACACTCTTACTTCCTAAGGAGTAAATTGTAAATCATACAACTCATTCCGCAGCCAAGAGAACACCTCCCTTACTCTTGTTCAATTACCTTTCAATCTTGTTATAATAGAAAGTTATAGTAAAAATTGTTCCATCAAACTAGAAGTATATACAACAGGAAATAAAATAAATGGAGAAGTCTTTAAGGAAACAACTTACTTATCATTTAAAAGAGGAATACAAATATTCATGCTACACAAAGACTAACCAAATATCTTTGCCTTACATATTTGATTTTTATTTTTATTTACAACTTCCCAATATAGTAATGTTTTAAACTCCTCTCTGTTAAACATTACTGAAACCAAATGAACCAAATTAAACAAATACTAAAAATACATATAACTCTTCTTTTTGCTCCTCTTTCTTTGCTTCACATGCTACTATAGATTTTAGTTTAAAGTTAGCGTTACAAGTAAAATGCATACAACACAGTTTGTTACTTTGGTCTGCAACATTACTTATACAATCACAACTGGATTATGACAATATAAATATGTCTAAATACATACACAAATTATATATACATATATAGATGTCAATTTATATTCACTAGTGTATGCGAGTCTGTAACTGTGCCAAGTCATCTGGCACAGATGGTTCTAATCCTTTCTCCCAAACCTCATCACATTACCTACAAGTTATCTAAGCTGCTGAGTTCTGTTCCCCTCCTCAACTCCTAGACCTGAAAGTACACTAGGAAAGTTTATTGTTTCTATTCTATCCTTTTCCACTGGATAGCATCCCTTTCCTAAGGATTTGCCCTACAAACCTATCTCATTGTTCTGATACACATATTAACATACATTTGGCTTGTACTTTTCTTTGCTATCTCAGTCCTGCTCACTCCTCTATTCTCACAACTACTCACTCTCCTCCAGTCACATCTTCATCTTACCTCAGTAGTCAGCATTTCACTGATTGTTCCTGGGGTCCTTCTTCACTGGCTCTATCCCGCTCTGTGCGCCCTACGGACTCACTCCGCTACCCTGCCCCCAATTCCCACCCGCCTCCAGTGCTCCTACATTTAATCACATAAACCACACCCCCTTCAATAACCACCAATCATAGCATCCCACCCCTTAAAGTGCCAGAACCTCCACACCTAAGATTTACCTACATTATCCAACTTACTTATCTTATCATTACTCTATTTTCAACCCTGCCACTATGTCACTGTTATCTACCTCTCCACAACGGAAACTTCTATTTCTATCCTCCTTCATACCTATTCTTATTACACTTTATCTACTTACATTCTATGAACATCTCCACCACATAAACCTTTACTACCCAACAAAGCAAACCTCCTTAACACCCATAGCTTACAACCAAACACATTCAAACACACCTAGTACATTAGCCTGCCTATCAGCAAAATATCACAGACTAAATCACATCAAATACTATAGGCCTAAAGCTAAAAAATCTCTGTTCCTTATATGTAAACACCTGCAACTTACACTTAGCAATAAACTCCAATCAGTAATAGATGGAGATACCCAACCCAATCCAGGCCCAAACTCTACACATTCTAGAGTGACCCATATAGCAACCCCCACTACTACCCAATCCCTCATCAGACCTCCCAACTCACTATTAATAGCCAATCTTAACATAAGAAGCATAAATAAAAAGGTTGCCCAAATACATGCTCTCATGGACGTGCATTCATTTGATATCCTGTGTCTTACGGAAACTTGGCTCAAACCATCTATACAAGATAACGAATTTACTCCACCAGGATATAGCATCTTAAGTCTAGACTGACTAGCTAAAAAGGGAGGTGGAATAGCTATACTATACAAGTCCGGACTACAAGTAACCTCTACTGACTCTAAGCCCCCTCTAACTAGAAATGAAGAAATACTTATCTCCAAACTCCAACTCAATAACCATAAATCCATATATATTATTGCTGTCTACCTTCCCCCAGGGAATAACTCTAATATCCTAGAAAACATCCTAAATTGGCTATCAGCCAATTATCCCCAAGAAACAATAGTTCTTGGAGACTTTAATATTAATTGGAAAAGCTGTACTTCTGAACAGCCCTCTACCAATCTTAACCTACCTGAGTTTACTCAAACTATAAGTTCCCCCATAAGGACCAATAAACACAATAACAATGAAAGCACCCTAGATTGGATACTAATAAATAGACATCACCAAAGTTATAAAGTAGGGACTCTCCCTGAGGAAATAAGCGACCATGCACTCACCTTCATAATCAGATTCAAGACTGATATCCCAAATCCAATTACCTACAGAACAATTAGGAGCAATAAAAATTTTAACCCTGATATTTTCCAAAATGAACTTAAAGCATGTAACTGGTCACCCCTCAAAAGTCTAATCCTAGAGGAAGCAGTAATCTACTTTAATAGTAAATTTCTAAATATTCTTATCTCCATGCTCCAAAAAGGACCATTAAAACTAGGAACAAACCTGCCCCCTGGCTCTCAAAAGAGACAAAACAAAAAATGCTACTCAAATAAAATCTGGACCAAATGGCGTACTACTAAAAACCAAGATCATCACATAAAGTTCAGACAGCTAAGAAATGACACAAAAAAGCAATACTGTCAGATAAAAGAAAGTACTACATTCAACTCCAAAATACCCAACAAAGGTAAACCCCAAAAAGTTTGGGCAGGTATAAATACACTCTTACACCCAGGCCATACTGTCACCCCCCCCTCCCTGTAGGTACTGACCAGGACAATCCAAAGCAAATTGCAAGGACCTTTAATACCTTCTTCACTGAGACCATTCAGTCTCTTGCCAATCAACTATCTTCCGACAGCTCACCTCTATCACCCTCTAATACTACCTTACCTCCCCCATTTCATCTCAAACACATCCCTTATCCGTACCCTTTTGCAAAAACTCAAACCTACCACCACTGCTGCAGATCTCCTTCCTGCAGAATATCTACAAAAAGCAGAAAATGCCATAGCCTACCCAGTTTCCATTCTGATTAACAGAACAATCTCTGAGGGTGCAATTCCTTCCATTTGGAAGATTGCACACATTATCCCCCTTCATAAGGGTGGAAATTCTAGGGAACTATCCAATTACAGACCAATTGCCATACTATTTCTTCTGGCAAAAATCATGGAGAAATGCATTCATATGCAACTGTTAAAACACCTAATAGATAACAACTTATTAGCTAACTGCCAACACGGCTTCAGGCCATTTCACAGTACTACTACTGCACTTTTATCCTTCTCCGACTGTATAAATAAAAATTGCAATAACAACACTCTATCTTCAGCCCTCTTTATTGATCTCTCCAAAGCCTTCGACATGGTTAACCACCAACTTCTCATAAATACACTGAAAAATCTATCTCTTGATGCACTTACCATACAATGGTTTCAATCCTACTTAAGCAATAGGCAACAAGCAGTTATGTGGGAGAACAACCTATCTCCCCATTGCACTAGGTGTCCCCCAAGGTTCTATACTTGAACCACTTCTATTCTCTATTTTCATCAACGACCTGTATACTGTTATTCCTCAAGCTTCCTTAATACAATATGCCGATGACTCCACATTAATATGCTCGGCCCCAACTCCAGGAGAACTTCAATTTCTCACCCAAAAAGTGTTTAACGTAGTTGAGGAATGGCTGCAACATCAGTGCCTCATCCTAAATCCCCAAAAAAACAAACTTCTACTTTTTACTCCTACCCACAGGGCCACACCTCTACACTTTACTGTCACATCTAACAATGGAACCATCATATCCCTCGACTCTACCACAAAACTCCTAGGGGTTCTAATTGACAATAACCTTAACTTTGAAGGCCACATTAACAATACCATAAAAACAGTTAACAAAAAACTAGGCTCCCTCTATAGAATCAAATCCTTTCTTACCCCACTAGCAAGATCTACTATTGCCCAGACCCACTTAATCTCTACCCTCCTCTATGCCTCCCCTATATATACTAACCTCTCAAAAAACAACATGAACAAACTGGCTGTCTCCTACAACAATACTGCGAGATTTGCGACAGGCTCTAAATTTAGGACCCATCACTGTATTAATTATCAAAATCTAGGTTGGCTAGAGTTACCTAATCTACTTCTAAACAATTAACATTTGCCTATAAAATCCTGTATCAGCCTAACACACCAATTCTTACCAACCTTAACACTCCCTACAGCAACCTTAAGACCCTGCGCTCATCTTGCAAAATACTAGTACAAATACGCAAAACCGACAATAAGGCAGGGGACTCTCTGTTCTCTAATACTGTGGGTAAAACCTGGAACTCTCTCCCCAGTGACCTGACCTCCCTACCTTCACTAACACAATTTAAAATCAGGCTTAAAACCTACCTCAAATCACATTGGCTATGCACCTGTCTGAACCCAGACTAACCTCTCATGCCTTCTTCTCACTAAGTTACTAAGTCTTATGACTGATTATTCTAACTGCCTAATGAAAACCAGAATTATATCTTGCCTTTCAATTGATTGGACTCTCTTTTATATCATAATATGACTCTCAGTCTCCCTACTATCTTAACATATATACTTAACATAAGATACTACATTCAAATGTGTTTTGAACTGTACACATTTCCTTATTTACTAAACTACTTACTCCAATATGTTCTTTCATGCATAAAATAGCTTAAGTTTATATGGTACTTCCACCTGTTAAACTTTGAATTGTTTTATTTTTTGATTTAAGTAAAATGTTGTTCTGTACTCTCGAGGAGCTTTTCTCCCCGGGCCTCTGCTGAAAATGGATATGTATCCAGCTGGACTAGCCCGGTCAACAAATGTAAAATAAATAAATAAATCTGGGTCATAGCTAAAAATGGTGCAAGGACTAGCACACACAAACAGCCAGATAGATAAATAAAGGGATCCTCTTTAATGAATCCTAGGGTTAATTTTATCCTTTTCAGCAATAACATTTTGGAATTTTTCTTGGTGCTGAAGCATATCACCACTTAGTGAACCAATGATATAAGCATTCTTAATCCAGACAACATCAGTATAACCCAACTGCTATCATGCACAATACCTGCAAATCAAGAAATAATAAAGACTCCATATCTACACTGCTAAACATTAATACACAAGTATATACTTGCTAGACTTAGGGATAGCTAACAGTCAAGGCTAGACCTTGATAAAAATAAGGCTTGTTTACATTTAAAATAATGCATGAAGGTATTTGTGACCCATTATAGAAGGTCCCTTCATAGGTAAACTGATGCTATTCACAATGTACTGCTAAATCTAACACTTTCTTTGATGAGTCTTACATTTGTTCTGGCTCCTAAACAGTATATCACCAAAGTGGAAATGCCCAGTTATATGACAAGAAGCCAAGACTCAGAAAACAGACATGTAGACAACACACAAAACGAAGCCAAGTTACTAGTGCTGCAGTCAAGATAACAGTATCTGGTGAAGGTCAGTACCAACACCTAGTAGCAGTGGTTCTCAACCTGCAATGGAACATTCTTTAAGCCAATATTGGAGGCAGCTAAATCTCTAGTGGAGTGGTTTCTGGAAACAGCATTTTCCCATGGGTCCTTACTGCCTTGTGGTAAAATATGATGGTTTACAATCCACCTGAAAAGGATTTTTTTAACAACTTCAAGTTCTTCCCTCTTTTAAGTGAAGAAGGCAAACAATTCTTTGCTTTTTCTAAATTCATGAATTTACTTGAAGAAAACTAGACACTTCTAAAATGTTAAGGGCTCTTTCTTCTCCAATTGCCTGTATAAAAATGAAAAAAGGGAGATGCTTGTATTTGTTTAAGGACAATAAGAACTATTTTCAGAAGGAAATGTCAGATGGTCCTAAAAGATACCAGATTCTTGTGAAACACTAGATATGGTTCCCTACACACAAAGGTTTGAAGATCCAACAGCTATGAGCAAAAGTTATGGCTACAAGGAGGAGCATTTTCAAAGAAATGTACTTCCAAGTCAGTGAACCAGCACGCTCAGATGGAGGATGGGCAAGGCTGTCAACCAAAAACATTCAAATGTCAAATGGGGAGATTCAAAGGAGGAAAGAAAAGCAGCACACCTTTAAGGAGCTTTTGCCAACTGATGCTGGGCCACACTCCAGCTCAACCCTAGCTCATGACAGGCAAAAGTAACTGACACATGTACCCTGATTTTGCTATAATAAACTGAAGTTGTGGTGGTGTCAGAGACAGGTCAGGATCACATGGAAACTAGCCAACTTCAGTGGTACATGATATTGATCCACTTAAAAAAAACATTTTCATTTGGAGGTACACGCTTCCTAAGTGAAAAGCTTTCTAATTGCTCCAACAGCCTCTAAAACCCCAAATGGCCAATCTGATGAAGTCAAGGAGGCCTACAATCAGCAGTCAGGTCCTGAGGTCGAGTCAACTGCTGTCCCAACAGTGGAGATGTATTTGGCTAAGAATGGGAAACTGACCTGCTACACAAGGAACCAGGATGTCTGAAATTAAGCCCTTCTCAGATACAGGGAGGCAAAGAAAACATTTCATCAATCTTTGTGATAAGATGTAGAATGAGTGGACATTGTAAGAAGTTTTACAGAAATCTGTGCAATGGGATAGACAAAATGTTTCTCTTTTTCCGAGACTTTTTTCCCTGTCTATCACCATCCCTCTCATGATCCAACAAGCCTATTTGTTCCAGTTTAAGCAAGAACTAGTCTTGAGAGGCCATCATCAAGGCACACATCAGTGTTACCTGTTGGCTGTATCCCCCATTTCTACAGAAGCCAGACACCTTAGAAACCCACATCAGAGTCAATAAGTGATCCCACAGTCTTAGCCATTTCAATCTCTAAAAGCTTCAGCCCTCTGTACCACAGAGTTTGCATGGCATGGACAGCACATTCATCATTACCTTGGCTTGTCCTCCTGCAATGAACAGACTTGGTGGGATAGCACTATCTTCGATGGTAAAACAGCTAACCTTTACAGTGCCCCACATCTAAAAAAGTTAAACCAGACACCATCTCTAAATAGAGACACCTGTTAGAGGGCAAGAGCTGAGAAAGTCCACAAGCCGATTCACTTCCTTAGGATAAAATGGTTTAGAGAGTTAAACACTTGTGGATGGTCCACTACCAGACATGTACAGTCTCCCTGCAAGGAGCAGTATATGGTCCCATACCCTTTGCACATTTAGATATCAAACAATGGATTGGTTATCTGACTGAATTAGGGTCAGTTCTATAAAGAATTGTGTTTGCAAGCTCTTTTGAGCTAAGATGACTACCTGAAGTGGTAAATAGCTGAAATAATGCCATCTTTCCAGACAAGACCATAGAGACTGAATCATGTGGGTGCAAAGACAAAACCCTTCCCACCTCTGCCTTTAAAGCACATATCGTTAGGACCTATGATGAGTTCAGGTGCAGGAAGGGAAGAGAAGGAAAGGAAACTAAAAGACTACTGGGAATTGTCTAGAAGTCCACACTCCAAAGACGTATATGGCACCAAGAGAAGAAATCCACAATCTTAATGGGGCTCTGCTGGCACTAAACCCTCACACAGTCCATTTCAATATTTACACCCTTATGAATGTAAATACTAAGACAACTGTGGCAGCTATCAAACACAGCAGACACAGTATGGTCTGATCTTGGATCCTACATTTTTTTCATCCCGAGATAATGAGGTCATGTATTCCTTAAGGAAACCCCCTGAGCAGGACCTTCCACCATTGGATTGTTTGGCTCCGTATCAATGAAGATTACATGACTCTGCAAGAGAGTCAGAAAGGACTTCCTCCAATTTATGGTCTCCCTGGAGACTGCAGTACCCATAAGCAAGGACACTTCAAAAATGTTCTGGGACACTTTCAAAAAGTCCAGTGACAAAAGGTAATACATATGGGCACAGTCGTCAATTTGGGGAAATTTCTCCTTTCAGGGGGAACCAAACACAAAGTATGGCAACTGTGCAGAAAGAAAAAGCTTATAACCCAGGTTAGTTACTTCAAGGAATTGTTGAAAAAATATGATTTTTTTTTAAAGACCACCCATCGTATCATTTCCACAATCTTTGGGATATCAAAGAATCAAAAAGATATCCAGAATCCAACATTCAGACCAATTATTGCCACAAACAGATCTAAAATACATTTTTGGCTATACTGGTAGACAGACTACTTAAAGATGGTCTTTTCTGTAGTCAACCATCTGTCGAAGGGTTCATGGGACTTTTTAGGAAGGATTAAGCATGAGTTGTATGCTGAGAATACTTTATCTGTGACTACAGATTTGGTTGAGCTTTTCATTAGTACAAAAACAAGGATTAGAATTATTTGATGAAACATTATTAACTTTGCAATTTTTAGATAACAGTGAGATAAAAGTTATAATGGATTGTATGGAGATAATTCAAAACAACTTCATATTTTCTGAAGGAGAGACATACAAGCAAATCAGAGGAGTGGCTATGGGTGCGGCATTTATCCCCATATCTGCTAATTTAGTTATATATGGGTGGCACAGTGGTGCAGCGGTTAATGTTGTCTCACACCAAGAGGTTCTCCAGTTCGATTCTTGGCTGCAGTGCCCTCTGTGTGGAGTCTGTATGTCCTCCTTGCATCTCTATGGGTTTCCTCCCACATTCCAAAGACATGCATCTGGAGTGCTTCTCTTCAGGCCTCCACTGAATACAGGCTCTGTCCTAGTTGGACTTTCATGGTCAACAAATGTTAAATAAATAAAAAAAATAAAATATTCTTGCGAACTACAACAGGTCTGATGCCTATTTTTACAAATATTTCAACCTTTACATTAAATTTTTAGACAATGTTCTTATACTGTGGCCTAGGTGGCAACACGGTTTGGAAGATTTTATAAATTACATATAGCACACTATCCAGTTTTTGAAGTTTACTTATTCAGTTAATAACGATGGTATGGATTTTTGGACACAAGGATTTATAAAAGGATGGGTATTTTTTAAGAAACATTTACTAAGAGTTACTTGCATTATCTTAGTTTTCATCCCTACAAATTGAAGCAGGGGTTGGTTAAATGACAATTCATTAGATTGGCAAGGATGATTTCTGATGAATTTGTCTTTATTAAAGAAAGTTACAAGTCAGTTGAAATGTTTTTGGAAAGAGGTTAGCAAAGGAGTTTAATTCTTAAGATTGCTAAAAGGAGTTTTAAAAGAAAACTTGTTTTTGATTCTCTTAGATGTAGGGTTACAAGATAGTGCTTTGATTCTGCAGTACAACCTAGGTAGTAATTTGGTTAAGGATACTGTTCCAAAAAATTGGATCACTTTTAAAGGAAATTTAATTCCATTCTTAGTAGGTAAGAAAAGAAAATTGTTTTCTGTATAAGATGGATGAAAATGTGAAAGTTTTTGGGAAGGAAGCTATCTACTTAGCAAATGAAAGACATTACAATGAAGGGAAATCACAAATGTTGGGGTTGTGCGCAATGTTCTTATATTTATAATGGTGAACAGTACCTAGTAAAAGCAGGTGGGGTGGATGTTATTAAGACTATGTTTGGTAACTGTTTCAGTAATGGATTAATTTACTAAACCAAATGCTCCACAAATGACAATTTTTATGTCAGAAAAACAGACAGATTACAACTTAAAGGAAATTACAAACACTGCTATGATATTTTAAAAATGAACATTAAAAATCTTTTGTATAAACATTGGTTGACTGCAGTGGATTCATAAAATTGTTTTGCATTTTGGAAATTTTGAACCCCAATCCCAGGGGAAGCTTGGGAAAACACAAATGAATACAAGAAGCTATTATTGCAAATAAGACTTGGTTCTGCCCAAAATCCTGGGTTAAATGAACAGGTATCACTGACTCCATGCAGCAACAGTAAATCAGCGATCAAGTCAGGGAACACTGAACATGTTAATATTTTAGCTAAGGGCTTCTCTTTTGTCTCAGCCCATCACAGTAATATTGTGGACATTATTATGGATTTAAAACTTTTTCTGCACAATTTAAATCTTGATGTACTGATACCAAACACTTTAAACAACAACAATATTGGCAAATTATACAGATCTAGTTTCTTTAATTTGCCTTCTAGTAGTCTCATTTCCATGTTTGGAAAGGTTTATTTTGAAATCAGAAACATTTTAAGTGACACTTGCTGTAAGAAATATTTTAACATGACTAAACGTGAGAGCGCAGTTTTCAGAGATTGCTGATAAAACCATTAAGGTGATGAAACCAAACAAGGGGGAAGGTTTGGTAATTTTTGACAATATGGATTATGTTAATACTATGAATGTCAAGTTAATGGATGATTCCTATTAAGAAATGGTCCTGTAGCAAGATTTTTGTTGCCTTTTTTAAGACTGATTTACTGTTTGAAGATATGTTGCTGCAGGGACAAATTTCCAAGAGTGATTATGATTTTATGAATAATAAGCCAGTTATTGCTAGTATATATGACATACCAAAAAATACACAAGAACCTTAGCAACCCCCCCCCCCCCAATGGAGCCCACAGTGGATGTTACCAGATCTAAAATATTCTTTATTGCTAAATGTTTAAATGGGGGTTTAAAGGATTGTACCACCCAAATATCTCAGATTAGCAGAGATTCTTGGCAAGGGTGGCCACGGTGGTGCAGTGGTTAGCATTGCCGCCTCACAGCAAGAGGTTCTCTGGTTCGATCCCCGGCTGGGGTGCCTTCTGTGCGGAGTCTGCATGTCCTCCCTGTGGTCGCGTGGGTTTCCTCCGGGTGCTCCGGTTTCCTCCCACATCCCAAAGACATGCTGCAGGTGGATTGGACACTCTAAATTGGCCCTAGGTGTGTGTGTGAGTGTGCCTTCTGTGGAGGGTTGGGCGCCGGGCTGGCAACTCGACACCGTAAAACTCCACTGCCATTCAATGTGCGGACAAGGTGATCCGCTGTGGTGACCCCTGACCGGGAAAAGCCGAAAGAAGAAGCAGAGATTCTTGGCACTTTTTACAGTGTTTGAATGACATTTCTTTGATAATGCTATTTTTGTCACCATTGACGTAAAGAATTTATTTAAAGTCATCCCCAGTGATATGGGCTTAAATTGATTTGAAGTGCATCTCAAAAAATAACAGATTTACAGCAGACAGAATTAATTCCATCACTATTCTCATAGAAGTAGTTTTGACAATCAATTTCTTGTTTTTCGATGGTCAGTATTTTAAATAAGTCACTGGAACTGCAGCATGCACCTCCATTTTTGCAAAACTGATTATGGCTGAATGGGAGGATAGATCTATCTTGAATGGTGAGTTTAATGACTGTTGGTCATTATACAGTAGGTTCCTGGATGATATATTTCATGGACTGGTACTGAAGCGAGGCTCCAAGAATGTTTGGTTTATACAAATTCCACCATGAGGTTTTGACAATTCCCCCACACCTTGAGTGAAACTAAGATTGCATTTCTGGATATAGAAATTACTAAGGACCCACATCATCTGAGATATTGTTCTAACATATTTAGGAAGACCACCTTTTCAAATGCTTATCTCCATTATTCTAGCATGCATCCAACTAATCAGAAAAAATCCATAGTTAAAGGGCAAATAGTCAGGTTGGCCTGTATGATTACTGAACAAGAGGTATTCAACCATGAATGTAATGTCCTGATAAAAACGTTCTTAAAGAGAGGGTATCCCATTGACGTTTTGGCTGAAATGAGAGATGAAGTTGTAGTTGAATGAGAAATAGGGGTCTACGTCCCTATTTTGAATGGTAATAACCATGTGGTTTGCAATCATTTCAATAGGGACGTGCAAATTAATGATAATAGGATGATAACATTTATTTCTACTTTTACACTGGATAATGGTTCTATTGTTAGTAACAAAGAAAAACTGAAGAATTACTTTACCTTTATTTTACAGCGAGGAAGTCAGAGAGACTGGCCAACAAGATGACACAACATGGATTCGGGGCAACACCACAAGCACAAAGTATATGGGGAGAACTAGGGTTGGAAGGAAGCTGAAATAGTTCTGGTGGTTGACACGGATGGAGTTGTAGTTGAATTCAAGGGATTTCAAATTTTCAACTATACACCATTAACACTTAAAAAGGAACATTTCAACATTTTTTCTAAAGGGTTTAAATTTTTCTCCACTAGTTATGGTGATTTAGCTAACACTCTCGTGGACTTTAAACTATCTCAGGAAGCTTAATTTAGGGATTTTTGTTAAAAATTCTAGTGAAGTTGAGAATAGTAATGACACATGCTTAATCAGAAGTACTACTAACCCACCTCTCCATCCTGTTTTAATGATGTTTGAAAAATGCGTCACTGACTAAATATACGAGGCATATAATAGAAACAGGAATAATGCTGGATCCCCCAACTTGGATAGGGTGGAAAAATTGTTGCTTAAAGATTTGAAGAGTAAATCGGGTGTACGTATTATAAAACCTGACAAGGGAGGGGGAATGGTATTGTATAGTGTAGAAGAATACAACAATGCCATAACAAAAATATTATTGGATGGTGACACCTATTCCCCCGTTTCTAAGAATGAGATCTTGATAGCCAATGGTAGGATTGATTCCTTACTAGAGGAGTATTTAGTAGAGAACAGAATTGATGGGAAAACTTTGCACTTCCAAAAACAAAACAACCCTATTATTCCTAACATCTTTGGGGTGCCCAAGGTACATAAATGTATTAAAGATTTACCTTTTAGACCCATCGTCTCTGCTAAAGGTTGAAAACACATCCTCTGGCAGTCTATACTGACCACTGGACAAAAAAAATGTGTCTAAGACAGATCATTTGATAAAGGATTCATGGAAGTTATTAAGTAAACTAACACAGGAGTTATGGAAAGAAAATCTTGGGTTTCTTGCCATAGATGTCAAAAATTTGTTTACGAGCATCTTGAGACAAGAAGGGCATCAATATTTCAGTGATAGTTTAAATAAGTTTTCCACTATGTTAGGTGATAAAATTCAACTTATTATGGAACTTATGGAAGTGGTTCTTGACCACAACTACATACATTTTCAGGGGAATACTACCAGCAAATCAGTGGTGTGGCAATGGCGGCAGCGTGCACCCCCATTTATGCCAACCTGGTTATGTTGGAGTGGGAACATTATTATGTATTCAACAGTCCCTACACAAACAATACACGTCTGTATGTAAGATTTTTGGATGACATTTGTTTTGGTGGGGGGGGGTGAGGAGAGTGTCAACTCATTTATGCGATACCTCATTGGGTGTACCACTTTCTTTAAATTCACTCATACATGGGGAAAAAAAAGTAAAAATTACTTGGATACAACTATTTTTCAGACTAAGGAAGGTTTCAAGTCTAGAATATACAGAAAAAATACATGGTGTAATAGTTATTTACATTGCACCAGTAATCACCCTATGTTTCAGAAAAAAAGTTTGATTAAGGGACAAGCAGTGCGAATTGCCAGGATGACTTCAGATAGGAAGGAACTTGAAGGAGAATTTGAAAACCTTAAATAAATGTTTTTGGACAGGGGATACCCTGTGGACATTGCCCAATGTATTCTGGATGAAGTGTATAGAGGGTGGGGCACCAGATACAAGGCCCTTTTGGGAAAGCCTCTAGATGAATTCAACAAGCACCACAAGAACAGGAAATATCAAAAAACACGTGTCACGGAATTTAATGGTTTCACAGGGCCTTTTATGAACATCATAAGGGCAAACTGGAGTATGCTTAAGGTAAACAAAGAATTACATGAGGTGGAAGGACAGGAGCCAATATTTTCTTTTAGGACAGGAAAACATTTTAAAAGTGAATTTGAACAACTTAATGTGTATAACTTTAATATTAAAAAGCTACCAGTTCATGTGGAAGATGTAAGCAGTGTCCACACATAATAAAGGAAGAAATTATATGTTTACAAAATGGACTAAATAGCAGACTAGCATTTTGTAAAGGTAATTGCAACACAAACATGTTAGTATACTTGGCCGTTTGTGGAGGATGCCCTGCATTCTATGTAGGGAAAACGGAGAGGGCTTTTAAGGACAGAATATATGAGCACCTCCCTGACATTAAGTCCAAGAAAGAGACCAGTGTGCTATACAAACATACATTGAATTGTGTTTCTTTTAATGGTTTGAAATTTGGGATCATAGATGTTGTTAAAGCAAACCCGAGGGGGGGAGATATAAGGAATGTATTGTTAAATAAAGAACTTATATGGCAACTTAGGTTAAAGTCTAACATACATCCTGGTTTAAATGAATACATCGCTATAAAACCTGTATTAATGTTGAGAGCTTCACAAATTTAACAAAGCCACCAATATACACACAAAAATACTTAGGGTGGTCCTTTTGGGAATGTGGATTACTATTACTGCAGGTTCAATAGATATTTTCAAGTGTTTTTACTCATTTTAATTTTATTGTTCTAATTGTTTAATTGGGTGTAATTAAGCATAGCATAAATGGGATGAAACTGTTAATGGGGGCATCTGATGAAGTCTTGTACTCAAGACGAAAGCGCTTATTCTGCCTGTTTATTAAAGATTTTTGCTACCTGCAGAGGGACTGGACCTTCTCTTTTACTTGGTTTTATATTGTTCTAACATATATAGGAAGACCACCTTTTCAAATGCTTACTTCCATTATTCTAGCAAGCATCCAACTAATCAGAAAAAAATCCATAGTTAGGGCAAATGGTCAGGTTGGCCCATATGATTACTGACCAAGAGGTATTCAACCATGAATGTAATGTCATGATAAATATGTCCTTAAAGAGAGGGTATCCCCCATTGACATTTTGGCTGAAATAAGAGATGAAGTTGTAGCTGAAAGAGAAATACGGGTATATGTCCCTATTTTGAATGGTAATAACCATGTGGTTTGCAATCATTTCAATAGGGACATGCAAATTAATGATAATAGGATGATAACATTTATTTCTACTTTTACACTGGATAATGGTTCTATTGTTAGTAACAAAGAAAAATTGAAGAATTACTTTACCTGATAGTGAGCTTACGAGTAAATTAGGTATGGAGCCTCAGATAGTCCTTAGAAGAGACAAAACTTTTAAGAACTA
Source organism: Protopterus annectens (assembly GCF_019279795.1). Lineage (NCBI taxonomy): Eukaryota > Metazoa > Chordata > Ceratodontiformes > Protopteridae > Protopterus > Protopterus annectens. Next base: position 794,613,937 of record NC_056750.1, read on the forward strand.
TTTTGAATCTGGTAAAATACAAGTGGCCACAAGTTCAAGAAGGTATGGGACCTTTAAAAGTGTGTGCAGGTGTTCACAGCGCCCTAATACATTGGTAGGGGAAGAATTTAATATACATTATAAAACCTACAAGATATATGGGCACTATACATGTTACACAAAGGGGGTGGTCTACTTAGCCCAATGACAATTATGTGCCGCTTTGTATATGTGCAGGACCACCTGGAAATTTAGTAAATGTATGTATGTACACCTTTTGGATATTAAGATAGGGAGAGATACTAACACTCTATGCAAGCATATAGCTAGTTTTAGTAATCATTATTTTAAGTTTTTAGTTATTGAACAGGTAAAACAGGATCTTTAAGGGAGGGTAACAAAGGAATACTAAGAAGCATGTGAATTAAAATGGCAGGTTTTGTTGAATGCTACTGTACATCCAAGAATTAATAACGCCTGTTCTAATAATTCTGTTTTAAAATTAAGGCATTACACTGTTTAATAATTTTTAAAGGCGGATTGGTTTTAGAGGTTTTAAGTTCATGTGATATGGGAATTTCTATATAAAGTGATTTATGTTGGATGTTCCTTGTTCTGAAGAAGTTCCGGATACATGGGAATGAAAGCACTCAACTTTAATTAATAAACTTTGGGATTTTACTACTGGCTCATTTTTTTCATCCTTTACTTGCCACCACAGATGAGTGTATTTCTGTATAGGTATACTTCTTTTTCTGTCCAGCAGGACCCACTGTTGGTACATTTTTAACATAAGCAACTTTACAAATACATTTTCTACACAAGCACCTGTACAAATCAGTCTGATATACAAATGACATACAATTCCTTACAAAACTCCAGCTAGCTATGCTGGCATATGTTACACATCCACTGCCTTACTTCTCATGGCATAGCTGGCAACACCTCACATCATCACAGTGAGTACATAACTTTAAAATCTGATTATGTACTTTTCCTTCTTCCTCAACCCATGTGACAGAGTCCCCAGCTACACTGCTCTTGGGTGGCTCTAATGGAAGGATATTCTGGAGTACCACCGAACCAAAGCTGGCTCTTTTTCTAGAAATAATGCCCAATTTGTAATGAGTAACAAATGTATGACGATTGGACCATGTGGCTGCAGTGCAATCATCATCAATAGATGTTCTTGACCAAAAAGCAGATGAAGCAGCCATGGATCTGGTTGAATGAGCCTTGGGTGGTTTGGGGTAAGGTCATGCCTTGTTGACAGTAGATCCAAGAAATACAAGTTGTAATTCATTTGGCTAAAGTGACTTTAGAAACTGGGCATCCCAGTCTTTTTGGTGAAAGAGAGACAAAAAGTTGACCTGATTTGCTTTGTTGTGTGAAGATAAAATGCAATTCTCTGTGTACATCAAGGAGTTGAAGCATGTGTTCTCCTTTATTTGAAAAAATTTGTAAAGAAGACTGGTAAATGAATTAATTGATTAATCTTATTTTCAGAAGCCACTTTGGGTAAAAAAGAAGGGTTTATCTGTAAGGTAACCCTATGTTACTGCTTACAGAAAATAATGTAAGGGTTTTTTTTAAGGAAAGAGCCTGGAGTTCAGACATTTTCTTTGCAAAAGTAATGGCTACTGAGAAGACTGTTTTCCACTGAAAGGAATTTTAAATCAGTTTTAGCTGAATGTTCAAAAGGCTTCTGTGTTAGACCTTGTAGCACAACTGTGAGATCGCAAGGAGGTAAAAGGTCCTTTAATGGTGGTCTGAGAAGAAATATACCCTTTTGGAATGCTTTGCATAATTTGGATGAAGCCAATGAATAATTTCTGTCTCCTGTGTGAAAACAGCTGTTAACTGTAGTTTAATCAGAGAAACTAACTCATCCTTTAAAAAGGACTGCTAAAAATTCAAGTACTCCAGGAAATGGAGCTGAGAATGCGTCACGCTCATTATAGAAAGGGAGAATCTTTATCACTTGCTCTTGTAAACTTTCTTAGTAGATTCTTTTTTGTGAAGCCAAAATAATGGTACACAGGAGAATACATTCTGGACTATTACTGGAAGTGGAGAAACCATGCGGTTAGTTTGAGGGCCTGAATACTGAGATGTTGGATCCCTGCTGAGTGAGAAGAGAAACAGACATGGCTTCCAGTATCCATGGAGGATAATGAAGGTGAGACTATGGGAAGGGGAATCACACACCTGTCGAGGCCAGAAGGGGGCAATGAGGATGACTGAGCTCTTCAGCCAACATGCTTTCCACAGAGAATTGGGAAACAAAGGAAGTGTGGAATAAGTACAAAAAAGATGGGAGGGCCAGACAGGGACTAAAACATCTCTTGGTGACTCCCCCTTAGGGGGGGATAAGAGCAAAGTACCTGCTGCACTTCCTGTGGGGAGACGCAAAGTGGCAGCAGCAAGGTTGGCCCCAATGATGGAAGATCCTTTCCACCACAGATTGATTGACAGACCACTTGTGAGACATCAAGATGAATCTTTTTAATTTGACCACTAACACATTGGTTTTCCCTGTAATGTGTGTTACAGTTAGAAAGCAGTCTGATGAGATCACCCATTCCCACACTCTCATGGTCTCTCTGCAGATGGGATACGATCAGGTTCCTCCTTGTTTGTTGATGTACCAGACCACAAACATGTTATCTTGTCTGAATTGCAACAGTCCATAGTGGAAGATCATATGGAAACGCCTGCAACAAGAGTAGGACTGATCTGATCTCCAGTACATTGATAAGCAGACTGATCTCTTGGGGGGACCACATGCTTTGGACGGTCCTTCCCAAGAAATGCCCACCCACCCCCGCTGGGAAGTGTCCTCCACATCTGAAGAGGTATTGGAATATTTTAAAGGATTAGAGTTTCTTGAGAGTAAAACATCCCATGTTGTTTTGGTTTCTTTCGGCAGTTCTTGGTTTGCTTTTATGTTGTTTTTTCAAAATAAGGATGTGCCATCGAATGAGGTGTTGATGAAGGATGTCTTAAAAGGATCCAAAAAGTCACTCGGCTGCATAAAGGCATGTCTCCTTAGGGCAATGCCTGAATCAACCACTCATGAGGTGCCTTCAGCTGTGTGAGAAATCATCCTCACTGAAAAGTTTGAGATAGATGAGAGAGTGGCCAGCTGTGAGGCCATTCTTTTGAAATCCTCCGTGGACATGGACTTGCAGAGATATTTGAAAGCTCTTTGGTCAAATCTCTCTGAAGTCTCATGAAGTGTGCTAGGTTATTGAGAGACCTCAGGGCAAATATCACAGAGGCAAAGACTCACTTTCTGAATCTGTCCAATGCAACAGACTTCCTGTTTGGTGGATGGACAGAAGACCTCTGTTCTGCTAGTTCTTTCTTGGTGGCTGCAGCCACCACCATAGCATCAACCAAGACTCCTTTGCTCTAGTGGAGTGTGTCGTTTGGAGGAGATAAGAATTTGTCAGTTATCTTTGGGATAGGTTCTATGGTATCTAGCTCCTTTTTAAGATGGGTGGGATACTAAATCAATGAGTTCATCTGCAGGGAGGCGGTTACCCAAGATGTCGACTGCCCATAACAAAAATCTTCCAAAAATACCGATGCTTCCAGAGAAGGGTTTTTGGTAGACCATTCACCTGCTTCCAGAGAAGGGTTTTTGGTAGACCATTCACCTTTTTCTCGGAGGACATCTAAAATTTATCTGAAGGAGATGTCATCCAGAGGTGATCTGGGGGACCCTTCTCATTCATCAAAATCGGTATCCTCTGTGAGGGACTTCATCGGGACATCAATGTGCCTCATCTTGCACGTTCTCTTCTGATGGACCTCCTTTGTGAGATTTTCAGAGTAGGTTTCATAGAGAAGGGAAGTTTCTCTACCAGAACATACTGGACACTTGTAATTGGCTGTTCTTGTGGGGTAGGTCTGATCGACTTAAGAGCTCGGAGACAATGAGTGAAAAGGGGTTACATCCGAAAAATGAGAAGGTGGTTTTCTAGAAAGAAAAAAAAAAGCCCTTTCTACAAAGTTAAAGGCAGACAGACCTGAAGGGGCTTCAACTAATCTAGCTGGAGCCAGAGATCCCAGTGAAGGCAGGTCTCTACCACTCTTGGATCTGTGCCTCGTGGACGGAACCAGACCCGAATTATACAGGGCCGAGACTCTGAGGGGCAGGGAATGATCCAGCATCATCAGAGTCGATCCCAGCCCCACAGACCCAATGCTGACACTTCAGCTCCGGGACCCATTCAGATCGGGAAGTATCTCAGTGGAACTATTCAGGATAGAAGTCGGTGTCAAAGAAGGTATCTTCCTTGCATTCGACTCCAGAACTCTCTGAGATTTCAGATCCTGGGACTCAAACAACTCGATGAATCAGGGGAGGAAAAGATAAAATAGTTTTGGATGTTGCAGGAAGACTGACGGATCCAACAGGGGACACAGCTGGTAAGAACCCCATCTGGATCTCAGCTCTGAGAAAATTTTGCATCATCCTATCCACATCTGCTTCCAATAAGCTTCTGGAGGAATCAGTGGGTTGGAGCCTTGAATGTTTCGTAGATGTCTGACGTAATGGGGAATGCAGAATAGGTGATATGGGCTTAATTACATATTCTGGTGTAAAACATCTGTGTGAGGTGCCAGGCTTTGAATCTGATGACTGTACATAGGTCTGATTGAAAAGAAAACCAGATCTGAAACCTATGGATCAGAGGGTTTTGGATCAGGAGATCAGGTCTTTGGATTTGACAAGTGTCGGATCCAAAGTTTTTCAGTTCTTGGAAGGCGACTCCTACGAGAGCAGATTTGCTGGTTTTGGAGGGGGTTTGAGCACCAAAATAGATCTAGCTGGGAGAAGACCTTTCAAAGTTAATATATTACACCATTCAACCAACATCCTTGCATTGAAGGTTGAACATATAGTACAAATAGTGTCCAAATGACTAGCTCTAAACACAATATACGCACTCCTTGTGGGCATCTTAGAGATTTTATGGCCACAAGAAGTGCATTTCTTAAATCCTGTCAGTTTATTTGACATGGTAGGTAATTGTCAGAAGAAAAAAATTCAAGCGAGTCGCATCTGCCTCAGGTGATGAAAAACTTCTTTATTTGCAGCTAACCAGATTACAGCAGCATGTTGGCCAAGATGATCTCAATCTAATCAGCTTGTTTACTGACATCAACTTTTATACTTTCCTGTTACTAGCCAAAATAGCTTTTGTTACATTTCTAACAGTTGACAGTTGGCTATGAAAAACATCTAGGATCACAAATTACCTCAGAAAAGAATGTTTTACCTCAAAACCACAGCTAGTCTAGAATGTTTACCTCAAAACCACAGTTAGTACAGAATGTTCAAAAAGGTACAGAGTTCAACAGTGGTAGCTGGAATTTTCCACAGCCTGCCTCAGTAAATTAACTCTTATTCAGAAGTATAGAAAACAGATGTTATACAAGTTCATAAGCAAACTGCATCTATCATAGATAAAGCCCATCTTTAATAAACATGGTTCAATGACCTTTTCTTACCAGCACTTCAGCAAATAGCATATTCATTTTACTAGATGGGAGAAAGAGACAAATAACAGTATGTTTTAAAACTTTTTCCCCCTCAAAACACTTTTATTTGTCTTTTTATTTCAGCAATATATGGTAAAAACTTAGTTTTTCTTTGCATACATTCCTTCATTTGCAAGACAAACTTTTAAACGTCAAAACATTTGCAAAAGTCACATTTCAATGTATTCACTTTCACCAGTCTGTTGCAACAGCTGGTACATAGTTTTCGTAACAGCAGTATCAACCAGTCTTTGTAGAAGACCTCTGATACAGGGTATACAACAGCAACCACATAGCACCACGATAGCCACAGCGACTCCGACGGGCACCAGGAAACTGCTGATGAGATGACTCCATTTTCCAAACCACGCTCGTAGAAAGTCTGTAAAGGGATTATTTACCCCAGAGTTCTCTGCCAATTCTTCGGATAACATCTCCAAACCTTTCAAAACTCGAGTGATGCTCCCATCAGGGGCAGTGTTATTCGGAATATATGTACAACAGAAAGTCCCAAACATCCTGTAAACTTCTCCTTCTTTGGCCAGGAGCATATCCAACGCAATTCGATTCTGCCATGCCACCTGCGAAGTGGCCTCCAGTTCAGCAATACCTTTTAATGCATCTTTGGTATATTTCACAAAACGCTGCTGGTTATAGTAAATGTAGTTGATCCAGTCCACATTCTTATTCGGTTGAATCCAGACAAAGATGGATGCAAAACCAGCCGCTATTTGGTTTATTGCTTTGTATTCATCAGGCACACCTCTTGGTACGCCAATGCTATCGATGTAGACACTGCTGTCGAAGGATTGCTTCGGTGCCTCTCTTTCTCTTATTCAACCACCTCGGCTTTATTTCAGGTTCTCTTATGAAATTGCTTGCCGGAACTGGGAAAATGTAGAATGGCAGAATTAACTTTACGAGTGCACAAGTTCCTTTCCAGGGAATCGTAAGCCTTGATCTGAGTTTGTTGTCTCCACATAACCACCATACGTCTGCCAAACTATGAGTTTGGTTCTCCAGAAATGGATTTTTTATTGCCATTCACAGTAACATTGCAATAGTTCTGTCCCATATTGCCATAATTCTTACCTGTGCCATCTTTGGAAATGCACATATACGAACCTGGATACGAAATCGCTGCAGGCGGTTTCTCAACTTTGCTTATGACTGGAAAACGCAGAGTTTCATTTTTGCATTTATCTTCAGTTTTGTTGAAGAATAATTTCAACAGACACGTTAGGTTACCTTCATCTTGCATCAATGGGACTGTCGCTAGTTGCTGTTTACCTTCAGCACAAGAAACACAGTTCTCACGATGTGCCTCTCGGGTACTATATCTAACCCAAGATAACCGTTCATTATGGTGTACGAATCCCGTCAAGTAATAATTGTTGTTCTTCTGTGAAGGCAAAATCTGCTTTACTTGTAGCATTTTTAAGGCTTTGTACTTTAAGTTGGAGAGTCCCCAAAGGATCAGTTCCAATTGGAAGGGACACTCCGATTCCATAAACGCCTGAATCACTTTTTTTGTGGTGACACAATGGTTATAAGTAATTACTTCGGTACCTTGGAAATGCGCAATTTTTATTCTTTGTTGCCTGCTTTTATCTTTCTCTGGTATCACTGCACCACTTGTTTCCCATCCATTCACATCTGTTGACCACCAAACATTTGACCAGGATGCACAGTCTCTATTGCACAAGTATTTTGCACAAGTCAAGAAATCATTATTGTTCCACTTAGAACAGTCCAAAATTCCTTCACAAAGTTTCACCTTAAACACAGTAGTAACACCTGTTTGCGCTTGCAGCACCATCATTCCTTTTTCTCTCACAACTGTTCCTTCTCGTATGGACATATTTACTTTCGCCACCAAAATCATTATCAAGTATCAGTTGAACATGGCCATCCTTCCTTCCTTTGTAGTCAGACTTTGCGTTCAGGGGTCCAGTGGAGTCTGACCAACATCAATGGTAGAAGGAAAAGTCTTAAGTTTTTTTACAGTGGGTGGTATGAATCCACAAAGTCTCCTCTGCGATCTTTACAGCCGTAGGTGTCGAGATAAGTACTTGATATGGGCCTTCCCACCTGGGGGATGACCAATTCTTTCTCTTCACAATTCGGATCCACACCCAGTCCCCAGGTCCAACGCTTAACAAGGTTTCACTTCTGGAATCTGCAAAGGAGTCATTGGTTACAAGAGACTTGACATTTAGCAGCTTCTTCATATAATCCGCCAGATCCTCACCCCCCGTCACGTTCCACTGGCAACAATCCTTGCCACTGCGGGACGTAATATGATCTCCCAAACAAAAGTTCAAATGGTGTAAGTCCTTTGTAGGAGGGTGAGATTCGCATGTACAGGAGTGCCAATGGAAGGCACGCAGTCCAGGATCTATGCGTTTCTGCCATCAGTTTATGGAGTTTACTCTTTAGGACACCATTGTGTCTCTCCACCAGTCCAGCTGACTGCGGATGGTAAGCACAATGGAGTTTGAGATCAATTTGAAACACTTGACCCAACTTCTGCACAATCTGGTTTACAAAATGAGACCCATTATCACTATAAATGCACCTTGGAAGGCCAAATCTGGGAATTATTTCTGTTGTCAAAAGTTTTGCTACTGTGTGTGCATCAGGATGCTTTACTGGAAAAGCTTCTACCCACTTAGAAAAAGCATCAATTATAACTAGACAGAACCTTTTTCCCTCTGAAGGTGTCAACTCAATAAAGTCCATACAGTGTGTGTGGAATGGATATGGAGGGGTAGGGAATGCCTGCTGAGATTTCATAACTCCCCCCTGAGCATGATACTTTGCACATAATAAACAAGATAAACAGAATTGCTTTGCATAAGTTGAAAATCCCTTATACCAAAACACCTTAGACACTATTTGAACCATTGTCTGTACTCCTACATGGGCAGGTCCATGGCTAACCAATGCAGCATACCTAAAAAGATTTGAGGGTAATACCATTTTGCCATCTGATGCCCTAACCCATCCTGTTGAGTGATACCATATTTTACCCAACGACATTTTTCTTTCTTTGTCGTCAATGTTTGCATTACTTTTAGTGTCTCTAAGTCTAAGAGGTGTCTGGGCTCTAAATCATTGTCATGTAAAAGCAAATCATTTTCTTGAGCTGCCTTTTTTGCAGCCATATCAGCAAAAGCATTTCCCCTGGAGACAGGATATTTTTTGTTAGTGTGTGCAGAACATTTACATATCGCTATCTGAAGTGGTAATTGCACTGCATCTAACAACTGTAAAATTAAATCTCTGTGATTTATTGGTTTGCCTGTCACAGTAACCATTCCCCTATACTTCCATTGTTGAGCGAAAACATGTACAGTAGAGAAAGCATATCGACTATCTGTATAAATTGTCAATTTTACCCTCCCCTAAGGTACAAGCTCGAGTCAAAGCCACTAACTCAGCTGCTTGGGCAGAATAAATGTTTGACAATCCTTTTGCTTCCAAAACTTCAGTTTCTGTGGTGACAGCATACACTACTAGTGTTTTTCCTACAGTGTCCTTCTTTGCTGATCCGTCTGCAAACCAAACGAGATCAGAATCTACCAATGGAATATCCGTTAAATCTGGTCGGGGAAGTACTTTGTCATGAATGCTCTCTAAACAAACGTGGAGTACCTTCTTCTGGAGTCGGCAAAAGTGTCGCCGGGTTAAGAGTAGTACATCTTTCTATGGTCATATGTGGCTGTGTCAGTAGCACTGTCAAACATGACAAATGTTGACTAGGAGATAAAAAGGTTATCTTATCTTTCAAAAGTATAGTAGCTACTGAATGTGGAACTCGCAATTTTAATGGATGAAACAAAAAGTACAGTTTTGTACCTACCATAAATGTAGATGTTCGAAGATCCACATTGCTGCAGTCCTTACACTTGGGTAGTCCGCTGTCCTCGGTCGGCCCGAATATCAAAGTATAAGGCTGACGTCGGTCAGGGCGCATTTGACTGACATCAGGACGTCAGGGTACAAATGCGCATGACCGACGTCATATCCTCAGTCTTTTCTTGCCCCAGATGTCAGAAGACCCTAAAAATAAAGGTCAAAACCAAAAGACAGCAAACAACCAACCAACCACCCTTGCACTAACTATATGTACAATATATATAATATACACAATATGTACAACCCAACCCACACAACCACCTCTAACTACAGAGGGGAAGGAGGGAGGGAATTGGACTGCAGCAATGTGGATCTTCGAACATCTACATTTATGGTAAGTACAAAACTGTACTATGTTCTTCATCTCACATTGCTGCAGTCCTTACACTTGGGTAGAATCCCAAAGCAGAGGTAAGGGAGGATGGCTAACTACAAGGAAGCAGGAGCTGCCAAAATGCCCTGCAAAACAGCAGTGGCAAAACCAGCCCTGGACTTAGAGTAAAGTGGCAGGTGATAATGCCTAGAGAAAGTATGCACAGAACTCCAAGTAGCTGCCTCCAAAATATCCTTGGTTGCCACTCCCCTCAAAAAAGCTGTTGAAGTGGCAGTAGTCCTAGTGGAATGAGGCCTAATCCCAGCTGGAATCTCCTTGCCATGATGGGAATAACAGAAAGCAATGCAAAACCCAATCCACTTAGAAATAGTTTGTTTTGACACAGGCTTGCCCTGAGAACTCAAAGCAAAAGAAACAAACAATTGCTGAGACTGCCTGAACCCTTTAGTTCTGTCCAAATAATAACGCAACTGCCTGTGTACATCTAAAGTGTGCAAAATCTTTTCCCCTTTATTTTGGGAATTTGCATAAAAAGTAGGCAAATGAATAGTTTGGTTGAAAGCCACACTAGAAACCACCTTAGGCATAAAGGAAGGATTAGTACGTAATGATACCCTATCCTTATGGAAAATCAAAAAAGGCTCAACTGCCATAAGGGCCTGCAATTCAGAAACCCTTCTTGCAGAGGTAATGGCCAACAAAAAAGCAGTCTTCCATGACAAATATTTTAACTCAGAAGTAGCTGCAGGCTCAAAAGGTTGTAGAGTGAGTTTCTCCAACACAAAATTGAGATCCCAAGCAGGAGTAGGAGCTCTTCGCTTATATTCTTTGCCCCTCTAAGAAATTGCTTGAACAAAGGATGAGAAAACAATGGTGGGTCGCAATCATAGTGAGCTGAAATTGCTGCAGCATGAACTTTAATAGAAGAGAAAGACAAACCTTTGTCTAGTAACTCAGTAAGATATTGAAGAGCCACACACAAATTAGGCTCAGAAACATCAAAATCTTTTGCTGCACTCCAAAATAAAAATCTCTTCCATTTGTCTGCGTACACTTTCCTTGTACTAGGCCTTCTAGCTTCCAAAATAACATTCAAAACTTGCTGAGGAAGTGGAGGCCCACTATGGTGCAAAACAGAATATGCCAGGCTGTTAGGTGCAGAGAGTGAAGCTTGACATTAAGCAAATGGCTGTCCTCCTGCGACAACAGGTGTGGAATCGAAGGCAAAGGCCATGGAGGCTTCCGTACCAGACTTCTCAGTAATGGGTACCAGTGCTGTCGAGGCCAATCCGGAGCTATTAAAATCATCCTTGGCTTGTCCTGTCTGACCTTTAGAAGTACCTTTGGGAGGAGAGGCAGAGGTGGAAAGGCATACACATGGAGATTGCTCCAATTGAAAGAAAGAGCATCCACTCTCCAAGCTGTGGGATGAAACCTTTTGTGCAAAACCTTGGCAGCTGATGGTTTAGTGGAGAAGCGAACAGATCTATGTCTGGAGTTCCCCATGACACTGTCAATTTCTGAAATACATGAGGATCCAATTTCCACTCGTGGGGATCCATAATTGCCTGCTCAACACATCTGCTAAGGAGTTCTGTGCTCCTGGCAGAAACCTTGCCTGAAGATTGAGCTGTAAACTGAGAGCAGTCTCCCACAAAATCATTGCTTGCCTGCATAGAGGATAAGAAAGCGTTCCCCCTTGCTTGTTGATGTACCACATGACAGTTGTGTTGTCTGTTAGAATCAACACCTGCCCTGGAAGAAGTAATTCCTTGAAAGCTATTAATGCAAACTGGACTGCTAACATCTCCTTCATGTTGATATGTAGATGTTGTAGTCTGACAGGCCACTTGTTTTGTATCCACTTTCCATTTAGATGAGCTCCCCAAGCTTTGTCTGAGGCATCTGTCGTTAAAATCGGACTCGTCTCTGGCCGGGTCACAGAGAGTCCCTTGTTTAGGTGACATTACTGAGCCCACCACAAAAATTCCTTTTGAATGCAAGGTATTATTTGAATGACAGTGTCCAGATCCTGGCAGTGCTGTGTCCATACATTTTTGAGATACCATTGTAGCTTCCTCATATACAGTTTGGCATTGGGAAGCACCAGAATACAAGATGCCATGAACCCTAAGGCTTGAAGGACTGTCCCTGCAGTCAGCCCGGACTGATGAGATAGTTGATGGAAGTAAAGGGATAGACTCTTTGGGTTGTCCGGGGTGAAAGAGGGCATCTGGGAGGCTGTGTTCGGGCTCGCACCCAGAAAGGAGAGGGCTTGAGAGGGTACTAGACTGGACTTTATTTCGCTCACAGAATACCCTAGGCATCTTAGCACTGCTATCACATATTCCAAATGATGAAGAAGCTCTTCCTTCCTTGAGCCAGAATTAGGCAGTCGTCCAAATAAGGATAGATCTGTATTCCTTTTAGTCTGAAGAAAGCTATCACTGGAGCCAGAACTTTCGTGAACACTCTGGGCAGTAGATAAGCCAAAGGGCAATGCAGAGAACTGATAGTGAGAAGTCCCAGCTCGAAACGCAGATACTTTCTGCAACTTAGTCTGATAGGAACATGAAGGTAAGCCTCCTTGAGATCCAAAGTTACCATCCAATGATCTTTGCCCAGCAGAGGTAAAAGCTGCTGCAACGTCAACATTTTGAACTTGGGAATGTCCAGATAAGTGTTGAGGATAGATAAATCCAAAATTGGTCTCCACGTGTTCCCCTTCTTTGGTACTAGGAACAGGCGAGAATAAAATCCTAGGCCCACTTCTGGCAGAGGGACCGGCTGTATGGCCCCTAGTTGGAGCAACAGAGAAACCTGTTTGTGAGCCTCTATTCTTTGTTGAGGAGGAACGTCTGGCATGCCTTTGAAAGGAGGCAAGGTATGGAAATAAAACCTGTAGCCGTGGTGTATGATATCCAATACCCATCTGTCCTGGGTAATTAAACTCCAATTTTCTTTGAAAAGTGCCAACCTTCCTCCCAAAGGTGCTGCCAGACGAGCAGGCTCTGGCAGCTGAAAAGGTAGGTCATTGGGTCTGCTTACGAAAGGACTGACCCCTGCCCTCACCCGAAGCCTGTGCAGGAGAACTCCCTGTTCTAGGCCTGAAAGAGCCCGGAACTCTGCCCTTACCACGTCTAGTTCTACCCCTAGACTGGGAATCATAAGAAGGATACGTCCACCCTTTAGTAGGCCAATTTCTACTAAACTTTGGAGGCTGGACCTGCAAAAAATCTTTAACAGTCTGCATAGACTTAGCCTTGTCTTCCATTTTCTTTAAAACTGTCTCAACAGGAGGACCAAACAACACGTCAGATTGTAAAGGAGCATCTAAAATCCTTGTTTTAACATGTTCAGACAAATTCTGATCCCTCAGCCAGGCGTGCCTGCGAAGAACTGACCCAGTGGCAGCCACCCTAGACGAGGCCTGTACAGCATCAAAACCACATTGCAAAGAATGCTTACCCACCTGTTCAGAAACATGCACTAAATCTTGCAACTCTTTACAATCAATACCTACTGCCAGAGCATCAACCTTAGACTTCAATTGTGAAAGGAGATAGTTTTGGTATTTCAACATGTGAAACTGGCAATTCAGAGCCCTCATAGCAAGAGTGGAAGAAGTATAGACTTTCTTTCCCCATCTATCCAAGGCCCTAGCCTCCTTGTCTGCAGGAACCGGATTTTTAACAACAGAAGCCTTAACACCTTTAGGCCCCTGGCTAACAGTTTCTGGGTCTGCCCTAGGACTCTTAAAAAGATACTTATGAGCTTCAGGCACCCTGTAATACCTATCCGGCTTAACAGGAGCAGGAGGCAAAGAATCAGGATTAAGAGAAGCCTCTGTAAAAACATCTTCCACTACATCCAAAACAGGAAGTATAGCCAAAGGCCTATGCGGGGGTAAAAACAGAAATTCCCTAAGCCTTTTCCTGGAATCAGAGAAGTCCTGACCTTCCCACTTAAAACGCTCCCTCATGGAATGAAGAGTTTCTGAAAAAGAAAAATCCTCAGGAGGAGTAGCAGAAGGAGTAGAATCATCCACATCAGAATCAGAATAAGGAGAGTACTCCTGCAAGTCTTCAGCCGAAGACTCTGAAACATCTGAAGCCTGCTCAAAACCCCCCAGCTCAGGCTCCACCCTAGGTCTCTTATCAGGAGGGGGCATAGAACCCCTAATCAAAGAAATCAAATCTTCTGCCATTTTAAGCATATGCTTCTTGGGCACAGTACCTGAAGAGCTGGGGGAAACACCAACTGAAGCTAAACCTGGCCTGCCCCTGGGAGAAGCCTTAGAAACAGAAGGAGAGGGCCTAGCCACCTTAGGAAGGGAGGGGAGTATAGTAACCTGAGAAGCCCCCTCAGCCTGACTTGTCTCCTGAGAGGCCACATCTTGCAATAATAAGGTCTCACCCTGGGAACACAAAGAAACCTCCGGTGGAGCCACCGGCTCCACCGACACCTCTAGAGAACCGGCGTCCGGTACAGACGGTTCTTCTAGCCTAGGCTTAACTGCCTTGTCCTTGCGCTTCTTCGAAGAAGCGGGCGTCGGAGCATCCGACGGCATTTTATAGTTGCACCGCTTCCCAAAGACTAACTTTGCACAATCCAACCTTCTCTTTATAGTGCGTTTATTAAATCTAGCACAAGAGCGACAGCCAACAACGTCGTGCTCAGGCCCTAAGCAAGGAATACACAAGGTATGATAATCTCTATGCGGTATCTGTTTCCCACAAGAAATGCAATTATTGACTTTTTCTGACATCCGGTAAATGACTGAGGCAAGAAAAAACTAAAATATTCCCCAACGGGGTACTTAGCCAACTTTGAACTCGGTCTGAAACTTCTAAATCGAAAAATCTCAGAACGCCAACCGGCACTTGCAATGCTGCTTCTGCATCGGACCATGCGGCAAAAAAGACTGAGGATATGACGTCGGTCATGCGCATTTGTACCCTGACGTCCTGATGTCAGTCAAATGCGCCCTGACCGACGTCAGCCTTATACTTTGATATTCGGGCCGACCGAGGACAGCAGACTACCCACGTGTAAGGACTGCAGCAATGTGAGATGAAGAACATCTAATGATGCTGAGGCTTGCACTGCCATGGCGGCTGCCACTACAGCTTGAACACAATGCGGCAATGCCCTTGCAACAGGATCTAATCTGGAGGAATAAAAGGCTATCGGTCTCTGTTTATCCCCATGTACTTGTACCAGAACCGAAGTCATATATCCTCCCTTACAATCAACCATTTGTACAAACTGCTTAGAATAGTTCGGAAAACCCAAAACAGAGGATCCTGCTATCAATTGCTTAATTCTATTAAATGCTTGTATTGCCTTATCTGTCCACTGTATATTACTTTTAGCTGCCATGGGAGTGTTCTAGATCAGTGCGGTCAATGGCCCTACTTGTTTAGCATAATTAGGAATCCAACTTCTACAAAAATTAGTCACACCTAAAAACGACATCATCTCCCACTTAGTCGTAGGCATAGGTGCTTCAAGAATTGCTTGTTTTCTTTTATTTTCCAATTGTCTACTTTCCTGCGAGATTAAATAACCCAAGTACTTTATTTGTGCTTTCCACAATTGTAACTTCTCTTTACTTACTTTATGTCCTTGCTCAGCTAAAAAACTAAGAAGGGCTAGGGTATCCTTTTTACAACTTTCCTGCGTGGGTGAGGCCAACAAAATATCATCTACATACAACAGAACCTGGCTTCCCTCTGGGCGAACAAACTGAGCTAAATTCGCAGCCATTTCTTGTGCGAATATTGTCGGACTCTCACAATAACCCTGTGGCAATCTGGTGTATGTGTATCTTTTACCTTGGAAAGTGAATGAAAACCAAAATCTACTCTCCTTTTGTAGTGGTATGGAGAAAAAAGCATTGCTTATATCTATGACAGAAAAATATCTGTGCTGAGGTAGTAAATCATTAAGTAATGTATAGGGGTCAGAGACCACCGGTGCTCTTGGGATCACAGCTGAATTAACTGCTTGTAAATCCTGAACCAACCTCCATGACCCATCCGGTTTCTTTACAGGAAACAACGGAGTATTGCAGGGTGAATCTGGGCATTCAACAAGAATTCCTACCTGTTTTAGCTGTTCAATAACTGGTTTAATTCCTTCCTCTGCTTGCTTACTTAGTGGATATTGGTGCTTACGAGGTCTAAAACCTGACTTTGCAGTTATACAAACTTCACCTGCTGTTTTCATTAATCCTACATCTCCTTTACCTTTTGACCATAAATCTACAGGCAAGGCACTTAACGCACTATATTCCTCTTGAGTTAGGAGGATATGTCATGCCATTTCTGTTTTGTCATCCCTGAGGTGCACACTTGGTCGTACCCAAGTCACCCAATTTAATCTTTGTACCTGGATCTGTCGATCTTTCAACTGACTTTCAGACATTGTGTTCCAAATCGTTACCTTTTTCGCCAAATCTACCCAATGTGTCCCCACTGCTTTAGTAACTGAGATATGTGGGCTATAACTTGAGCGATATAAAGAACTCATTTCCTTAGTCAAAGTACAGGTTACTACTGTATTACCTTGCGTATCCAAAACATATCATTCAAAATTATCCTTGCACACTTGTGCTTGAAGAATTCTCTTTCAAATTCTTTATCCGGACCAAGGGCCTTATAGAACATTGTACAATGTAAGTGCACCGCAACCTGTGGTGACCCGCTCCTAGATTTACTTTGAGCTAGATTGATTAACTCTGTATCAAACCTCCCTGGGCCATCTGAAATCAAGTCTAGGCTATACCAGTAAAACAAGTCTTGTACTCCCTGTACTACTAAGCCATCCGCTAACCTTTTTGCCTCAACACCTTTAGGTGTGGGAATTGTCACTATTCCAAACACATGCATCAAATCTCTTCCTAGCAAATTAACTGGACAAACTTTCAATATAATTACCCTACACCTAACAGTTTGGTTTGTTTGTGGATCTGTGAACAGTAGAGGATGAGACAGTGGTTCCTTATAAATTTTCCCTTTTGCCGCTTTTACAAGGACAAACTCATCTGTTTCGCAGTTCGGAGGCAGAACTGCTGGACCCAAAAGGGTACGCGATGCACCTGAATCACAAAAACTCCACTTTTTGTCACTCAACCAAAAACACTATCATGGGTTTCTGATTTAGATGCATAGCAATACCCAAATTTGCCAGGTTTATGACTTCACAGTCACAATCCCGCCCTTCCATTAGAGTGTTCTGACATTCATCGTAGAAAGTGTCTGCCTCTTCATTATCCCCATAATGAAGATGGCGTCTTTCTTTACTATCATATAGTCATGCGGAGCCCTTGTTCGTAAGCTGTGGGGGATGTTGCCACACTTCACAGTTGGCAGCGAAGTGCCCACGTCTACCGCATTTAAAACATTCTCCACGTTTTAACCTTTTCCTATAGGCTGAATGTCCACCCGGTTCATTTAACGTCTCCCATTGCGGGCCCCCACATTTTTTTACGGCACCCTTGCCCCCTTCGGTCCTGTACTAAGAATATACCACCATCATCCCCTACTGCTAACACTTGTACTTTCTTTTTCTTTTTTAGATTAAAATGTCGCTCAGCATGCCGTGCATATTCAAACAAAGGTTGCAGTCTACATGTTCTGTGATCTACCATGTGCTTAGTTATAAAACTATGTATTGGAGCCTTACAACCTTTAAGAAAAGCATTTTTCAATTGCTGTTCATACGGACTATCATTAGTCTGATCCTGCGGAATCATCATTCCACAATGGTTATTGAACACTTCTGTCAGTCTTACAATATAGTGATCTACAGATTCATCATCATTTTGGATGCACTGATTTATTACTGTCCAATCTGCTCATGGACGCCACTTATCAGAAATTCTCTAACAGATCAGTGACTCGCGTATCTAACACCCCAGAATTATGCTTTAATGTAGTGCCGTCATCTGCCTTACATGTCCAAGTACCACAAACTAAGTGCCAATCTGGACCTAAGATTTGTCGCACTACTTGTTCTACTTCTAAACCATTTAGATGATAACTTAAATGCATACCAACTATGTCCTCAGAAAATAACCTTGGGGTGAGGAATACCATGCGTAGCTCGTTTTATATCCTCTCTAGCCCAGGGACGATAAACTAAAATAGTTGGTTCTTGTGCAACATCTCCTGCTTGTGGGTTTGCAACTTGTATTAAGGGAAGAGCTTCTGAATGGTCAGAAAGTTTAATAGCCCAAAGTCCTTGCCCTGCTGGTCCTGACCTTAACTGCATAGTTTGGTCTACCTGTTGCAAAGCAATGTTGGGTACTACGGGAATTTGCAGGTAAATTGGAGGGGTCACAACATTTCCTCGAGCAGCTAATAACTCACCCTGCTGTACAGATCCCACATCTTCAGACAGATATTGAGGAGGTTCCCCCGGTATGGCAGCAGCAATTTCATCATATGGTGGGGCGGTTGCCTGCCTTTGCACTGCACAAACTGTGTGCTCATCCTCTTTATCTAAAAATAAAGCTACTTTTCCACTTGGCATCAGTAATCCCTTTTGATTTATTTTCTCTTTTTCCTGACACTTTCTTTTACAGCTCGTTTATTTGCTTCTTCTAACCATTTTTGTGCTTGGGGAAATCCCAGTTGTCTCTGCTTTTTAGTTCTAGTTCCTGCATCCTTTTTCAAATCTCTAACCAATTTTGCACAGGCATTCTTATTCAGTGTACCATCAAAACCATATTTCAACTTCCACTTCTTCAAAAATTTAACATTATTTTTGTTTACACTTTTCATATACTTAGTATCAACATTTAAACAGGCATCACTCTCACACTTGCAGCAACTTGAACTCATGTTTTTCTAGATTTCTTATTTTAGGACTGTATATTTTAGGACTGTATCAAAATTATTTTTACAGGGCTTATTACAAAATGGGGCTATCTTAACGGGGATCCTAACAAAATAACAGGTAATCCTAACAAAATAACAAGTAATCCTAACAAAATAATCTTAACAATTATTCCTACCCACCCTTAACTAAAAATAAAACCCCTGCCGACAAGGTTAAATTAAATTAAAAGAAAATTGTTTTTCATCCTACCTGTACCAGATGAGACTCAGTTTCCCCTTTTGGTTCGGAAACCGTCCCTCAGATAGGGATCAGAGAGAGGCCGGCCTCTTTCCAATGACAAATCAGTCGGAGGGCTTTCCGTCGAGGGAATCTTAAGATGAGAAACCCTCACCTGCGCAGGTTTTTCGGTCTCTCTGTTGGTCTGATCCGTATCTTCGTAGAGGTTTCCGGTCCGAAGGACCAAAATGTCAGAAGCAAAAAATTCAAGCGAGTCACATCTGCCTCAGGTGATGAAAAACTTCTTTATTTGCAGCTAACCAGATTACAGCAGCATGTTGGCCAAGATGATCTAATTCTAATCAGCTTGTTTACCGACATCAACTTTTATACTTTCCTGTTACTAGCCAAAATAGCTTTAGTTACATTTCTAACAGTTGGCTATGAAAAACATCTAGGATCACAAATTACCTCAGAAAAGAATGTTTTACCTCAAAACCACAGCTAGTGTAGAATGTTTACCTCAAAACCACAGTTAGTACAGAATGTTCAAAAAGGTACAGAGTTCAACAGTGGTAGCTGGAATTTTCCACAGCCTGCCTCAGTAAATTAACTCTTATTCAGAAGTATAGAAAACAGATGTTATTCAAGTTCATAAGCAAACTACATCTATCATAGATAAAGCCCATCTTTAATAAACATGGTTCAATGACCTTTTCTTACCAACACTTCAGCAAATAGCATATTCATTTTGCTAGATGGGAGAAAGAGACTAATAACAGTATGTTTTAAAATATTTTCTCTTAACAGTAATCAAGCAAAGGTAACAGATAAACTATAAGAAGTATTTTTTTTGGATAGATAAAGGAGAAAAAGGTTTTGACTACCAGCAATGGTAATTTAAAAGAAATACTCTATGTAAGAAGGGTAAGCAGAAATACCAACAATGAAAATAAAAGTTTATTATCTAGAAAAATAGTAAGAAAATAGTAAGAAGGCCTAACACTCCAAACACATGCAAAAAACTAAGAGGAAGGACAGAAATAAATAGCTAAATTCAGCTAAAGATAAAGTTTTAACTTTTAAACGGAGAAAAAAGGTTGAATTAACAGAATAATCTCTAACACTGCTCGAGAGAGAAACCTGTATCTTTTCACAATGGCTGCAAACAAGATCTGAGGAAATGGGGATGGACTAAAGCATTATGGGTAGAGGTGAAGCTAGAGAGTTGGCTGTGAAGTCTCGGGTATGCAGCTGGGTCAGATCCAAGGATGAGATCCAAACCCCATGGGTCGAGGAAGAATGAAAAGGCCAACATCAGATAAAAACACTTCACTACCATCACGTTTTAGTTAAAATATAAAAAAAGTGATTTTTTTTTTCACTTTTAAACTGATAAACTGTAGCAAACTGCTTCCTACAATGCAGCAGTTTGCTACAGTTGAGACCACACACTGCTCAGGTTTGAATGCAAATTCAATACTGTTTTTTTAAAACCTGGTACTGCATTAGACATCAGGATCGGCTGATCACCCCACTCTAACACTATGCACCCGGGGCAGTTATCTTCTCACCCCACCCTAACTATGCTGTTACTCAAAATCCCAGCTTACTCTGTCAAATGCTTTCTTTGCATCAAGACCCACCAACAACAGAGGTATTTTCTTACATTTTGCTTCCCTCTGGATCAGCATTGCTCTGTTAATGTTGTCAAATGTTTTACTCCCCTTCACAAAATGACACTGCTCTATATCTATCAATTTTCGCAACACCTTTGACATTCTTTAACCATAACAGTTTCTTAACAAGAAAAACACAAAAAAGAAATAAACAGAAATCCAGTAAATCCAGTGAATTTCAGCATAAATTCATAATCACAAGAACTCCCTGGAACCAAGGCAGTTGGACTGTGCAAATTCAATTTAATATCACGAAAAAACACTCACGTTGAAATTTTCACCTCAGGTGTTTAAGATAAAACAGAGAATGTCTCTTAAAATTTATAGTAGATTAAAATCTCATGACTAATACAATTAATAAAATCAAACACAATTATGTTTTTCCTTCAATAAGGCTTTTAAAGACACAAACCATTCAAGCCTGGTGAAATATGGGCTCTCAAACGTAGTATCCATTTAATTTCAGCAGTCTCTGATCCAAGTAATAACTCTCTTCCTCATATACTCAAACAATATTTCTAAAATTACAAAGTTGTGGTTTGCGCTTCTCTAATTTATGCTTAAAATGAGCATTAGTAGGTATTTCTTTGTTTATTTCTGAAAGCTACATATGCGATCTTTTGTCTCTGATTAGTTTTACCTATATAAAATGATCTACACTCGTCACATGCCACTAAAAGTATATACTCACTATTACAGAGACTGCTGAAATTAAATGGATACTACGTTTGACTTCTTGTTTGTAATTACAGTCTTTACAAATCTTGACATTTCAGAGACAATGTCGCACTGAAGTCTCCTGAAATGAGTCAATAATTTAACGCTCTCTGCGCAAAAGCAGCTGATGCATAGGCACACTTACCTAATCAGTCCAACTGTCAAGACTCCCTATTCAGAGGGGATGGACCGAAGAACTCTCCTCAGAAATGTCCTTTTTGGTGGATGCCACCAACAGAATGGCATCAAGAGCAGGACCCTTACTCCACTGTTACTGGTTTATTAGCGGATGCTAAAATTTTAACTGCTTTCTTTGGAATGGGCTCCTCTGTATCCAGTTCCCTCTCTTCCCTTAGGGACACCAGAAAATAAGCATGCCCACAGGAGAAACTATCCAGGAAGTGTAAGCGCCCACAAGAAAAGCCTCCAAAAATACTAACTCGTGTGGTGGTCCAACTCCAACAATGGTGAAGTAACTCCTTCAGATCACCTACAGCCATCTTCACGGGGGGAACCTTGGAGACACCTCTCCTTTGTCAATGTCAGTATCCTTGGTGAAAGATTCCTCCATGGAATCTAAGAGCTTACTCTTGCACCACCTCTTGGCATGGCTCTCACGCACTGGAAAATCTAGGGGAGAAGTGGAAGAGGCAGGGGTGCCTTGAATGCAGGCTGGCATGGAGACACAGAGGTTTGGGATGTCCCAGAGCTCCCTGATGCAAGTCCAAAGGTCCGGATGAAGAAGGGGGCTGATTGCTGGATGGCACTGACCACTCCATCTCCAGTATGTAGAACATCCTCTCTACAATGTCGAAAGATGACATCAAAGCCGGTCATCCACAGCAGACACTCCTGGAATCGATGATCACAAGAAGATGCCAGACTCCTGTGCCAACTCAAGGTGCCATGACACCTGAGACCAGAGCCAAGCTGTTGAGTGCTGAGGCTTTGAAGGGAAGGGACGACTATGAAACTTGAAAACCTGGCCCTGAAAGCAAGGCTCTGAGGCTTGTTCTGCTCCAAGCCAACCAAAGTTGAGAAAAGCCAAGGCAGGGATTGGAACCAGAATCAGCCACGCCATCAGACATGATTGTGATAGTGGCAAGGCCAATTGCTCCAAAAACCCCAGTGCCAAGGGACCCGGGGGGGGGACACACACCAGATGGAGCTGACGTGTCAGATCTTGGACTTCAGGTACAGGAGGGGTCTGTAAAAAGGACCCTGTTACTCTAAATCTTTTGGCCTAATACTCCAAACCAAGTGGGCTGACCAAGCTGAAGAAGCTGCTGAAGAGGTCTATGAGGTCTGCCTACCAGTGGACAGATCTGACACCTGGGTCTGAACTGGGGAGGATTGGATCCAAGTGGAGAACAGTATGACGGGGGGGGGGGACTCCATAGGGGAAGATGGAGAAAAGGGGAAATGGACTCTACGTCTATGACCCCCTTCAGTCAAAAATGGATTCAACATGCTTAACACTGAGCAAGCAACTGTCTATGTAATTGGCACTGAAGGAGATCTGATCCATGAATTCAGATATGAGCCAAGCACTACAACAGCTGGGGAAGCTGAAGATCTTTGGATCCAGCTGGTTGGAAAAAAGGGAAGACACTTCTTTGCAGTTACCCTTGTGCACTTTGGGGTCCTTAGTACCCTCTTTTTAATCTAGTCACCCTTCGCACCTTTCTTCAGAGATGTGGAGGAGGTGATATCTCCAAATGGCAACCGGTCCCTAAACACTGACTTTACCTGGTGCTTTTTGATATCCCAAGTACCAAATTCTGCACAAATGGAGCACTCTGCTTCCAAACGAGATGTGCAGAGGCAATATACATGTTTTGAATGCATACTGCAAAGGTAAATTATGGCCCCACACTATACAGTTTTTAAATCCTTTTTCCTTATGCAAATATGAGGAAGAAAGGTCAAAAGATCTAAGATTAAACACATTACCTAATGCTAATAAAAAAAAAAAAAATTCTTAACAGGAATACACCACCATAAAACTGGCAATGGCAGGAACTTTATGACCTAACAAAACAACTTAACCTAAAAACTGGCCTACCTACCAAGTCAAAGTAAAAGGTAGAGGAAGGGGGTACTAAAAGATAAAAGATGAAATGTTTAGCTATCCAAAAATGATACAGGAAAAGAACCCTCGGCAGAGTTTGCAACCTTGCTGCTAGAAAGTGGCAAACAAAATTTGAGTTAAGAGAAGGGAGCAAGGTGCTATGGGTTGAAGAGGTAGAGCCCCACGGCCAAAGTCTTTGGAATTGGCCGGTCTTGATAACTCTCAGGTTAAAGCCGGATGGAAAAGATAACATCGGATTTTTTCTTACTTACTGTCTGATGTAACGTCTGTATTAAGTGGTTATGTAGCTCTCATCTACCTGACCTACAGCTGGGAGTAAAATGAAACATTAAAACACAATTATAAGACTAGACTAAGTTCTGGAACAAGGGTTAGAAACTTGATATTGAATATTTTAAATCACATTTTTCCACAATCATTCATTTTTGACAGCTGTACTTTTTATTTCCTAAAATGTCATGCTTTTCCATCAAAATTGTTTATTTTGAAGTTTCTGCAATAAATCATCATTAGACTCCGCACATCTGGCTAGCACTTATTCAGGATTAAGCATATCAGAAACTGAACACGTATGGAATTAAATACATCTCTATCTAAATTTCGTCAGTCTGGGATCCATCAATCTCAACCTCAAAAGTTTAAGTTTGGTCTAATGAAGTAGACCCATGTAGATACAAACTTGCTTGAGCAGTTAACCCACACCCCCACTAGGGGGAGAAAAGGTCCTGTAGTCTGTTCTCACCATTGTGGGACACCTCTCTTCCCTATCAGTTGTAATCTTCTCCCTAGTTAAACTGGACCATACATCAGACAGATTCACCACAAGACTGAAGCCAGAAGCTTGCTTCAGTGACACATTATTCAGACTAAAGCTAATGTTAAAACTGACCAATTATCTTGCTGAATTTAGCATTCCCTTCCACCCTGTTGACTCCTCAAAGGACGCAGAATCCTTCACTGCCAAATTCTATGCACATGTAAATAGCTGCATTGCTACATCTGTCCCCCTGCAAAGTAAATACAACAGCAAGATTAGAAATAATCTCCTGTGGTGGAATCCAGATATAAAGAGGCTCAACAATCAACAGAAAAAAGCTCATTGTTCATAAAAATAAATGTAACTCTCCAAATGCCAAAAATTATCTTATTGATAACATCAACCAAAGCAAAATGCAAGGTACAAATTGCCACCCAAAGCAAAAGAAAATCATGGAGCTTTCTTTACCTGTGTTAGAAACTTCAAAAAGAATGCTCAAAACTGTGCAGAGCTAATAGTAAACTGTATCACATTACTCTAACCCAGAATATATAGCCAGTTTTCTAGTGGTTACGTTTAGCTCTACACACACACACACACACACGTGGACATTACCAGATCACATACCAGAATCCACACTCCACCCCCCAAAATCACCCAGCAACAAGTCCTCAAAGCACTCACCAAGGCCAAGAGTACAGCTTCTGTGGAGCCGGATAACATAGCAGTGTGAAAAAGATCTGTCAAACCTGCTTCAGTGATAATTTGATATCAGCCTCCAGACTGAGTATGAGCCAGATGAGTGAAAGGAAGCCAGTGTAATCCCCTTGCACAGAGGTGGGATGTCAGTGGAGTTGGGTAATTACAGAACAAGCCCGATCAGAAGGATCATTATGGAATTAATAAATGAAAAAATAGGCAAACTAGAAATTCTTGACTAGAGCAGTTCCGTTTTGTCAAGGGCAGATCCTACCCACTATCTATTCAACTTCTCTGACAAGTAACTAAAGCAAAGGATGTGGGAAAATCTATACACAATGCATATCTAGACCTCAAAATGGGGTTTGACACCATCCCACACTCAGATTAAGTTGACAAACTCACTCAGCTAAAAGTAAATCCAAATGTAACTTGTTGGACAGCAAATTGGCTCACAAAGAGCACCCAGGAAATTAGGGTGGGTGGCTGGTTCTCCTCCAATAGACCTGACACTTGCTGCGTACCTGACACAGAATCATTGGTGGTTCAATTATCTCCCTGGCCTGGTGCAATAAAGCAGCTCCCCATTCCCTCAGATGGGTGAAAAGCAAAAACCACTTAACTGATATAAGCTGTAAGTGATGAGCTTATTACAGTTAAATATAAGTACCCTGCCCCCCCCCCCCCCCGCTCAAAAAAGGATGTTCCTTCTACTGGCACACCAATCAGGTGGTCAGATACATGGTACTTGACCGCCCTAACATCTGCCATTCAGATCTCATTTCTGTGCTCTACCCCAAACCCTCCTGTAAAATATTTTATCCAAGAAAAAAGGCACTTCTTCCTTTAAACTACAGCAAAATGTTTTCTACAGTTTATACCTGCCTGCACAAAATGCTTCAGCACTCATGTTTTAGCTCAAAAAATAATTTTTTAAAATGTAGACAATGGCTTGCTCCAAATGAAGCTAACAGTTACTGTAGTTTGCACAGAGTAACACAGCACTCAGGTTTTAATTAAAATAAAGAAATAAATAAAATATATATTTTTTTAACTTTTAAATGGTAGCAAACAGCGCTATAGTGCTCCAATTTGTTAGAAAGTCCTTTTTCATTGAGCAGATTATTAGTAAGGTTTTAGCATCCTGGTCCATGGGGGTTGATCATTCCACTGTGTTCTGCACTTATTAGGCCGACTAAGTATAATTTCCCATTCAGTATGTACCCGTCCAAACACACAATTTGAATGACCTCATTGCTTTCTCACTAAGAAAATCAAGGCCCCAACTCAAAAAAACTACAATGACCATCTCAAACCCTTCTCTCTTTCTGATATTGTACAGATTACAGAGGAGCAACCTCTGCCTTACTTACAGAGCCTGCACTGACCCCAACCTTTTAAATTTACTGAACATTTTCAAGCTCAGCAGCGGCAGCAGCACCTGCTTAAGACATCTAAAATCTCTTCTGCACCTTAAATCGAACATGCTGGTGAGATATATATGTTTCATACAGGATACGGCTTCTGGAACTGTCTTCTCCACATAAAGCGGAGTATGTCTCTTACTCTATTCACGTGCAATCCGGACGAATGGATGGGAAAACCACAAGTTCACCCCTGGTTTAGTAAAGTTATCTGTTAAGTATAGGGATACCATGTAATTGTCTACCTGGCTTTGAGTTAATCATGCTTAAAGTTCTAGGGCTTATAAACTCCATGGGAATGCATGACTAGGCTTCTGAAGATCCTTAAGGATCACTAGCCTATCACTATCTATGAGCAGTATGTGTGAAGTTTAACATATACTTAAACAGAACACATTATTCAGCAGTGCAGGGAAATTATATTTGTGTGTGTCTATATACACAAATTTATTTATTTAAAGTTTGATGACCAGGGGAAGTCCAGTGGGCCAGAAAGAGCCCTTTTTCAGTGGAGGCCTGGAAAGAAAAGCTCCAAATATTGCAAGTAACATATTACATATTACAAAAGAATAACAAAGATTTGTACAGAGCAATTAAAACATTTACAGAAATATAATACATTATGTAATAAGCTTTTAGTGAGTTAAAATTTAAACAGAAGGTTACTAGCCTTTTGGAGGTTGGGTAAACTGAACATTTGCAGAAAAAGACATCTTTGTCAAATAAGCTCTTTGTAATTAAACAAGTAGCTACTAGCCCTATCCAGGTTAGGTAGACCATTTTGCAAGGAAAGAGTACAAGAAAACAGGATTATGGAAAGTATAGTACATTAGACAGCAGAGTGAAAATCAGTCCCTGGTAGGGCGAAACTATTTTAGGTTGAGATGAAGCAATAGAACTGGTAAATGGTAATGATTTCAGGTAGAAAGATATGGGGTTGACAGGGATTTATGTTGGAGCGTGACATGGGCATTCCCATTTAGCTGATGGGTGAGAGAATAGCTGAGATTTGAAATTGGCATGGTTTGGAAGGTTGTGAAGGTGGGAGGGGAGAGAGTTCCACTGCTTGGCTAAGGACTAGGACAGTAGTAGGTGGCCAGGAAGTCTTGCTGATTTGTGGACCTGAAGAAGATTTTGGTTTGCGGATCTGAGTTGGCGGTTGGGTATATAGGGTTTTAAGAATGTAGTGAGAGATGGGCAGTTTGTGGGTTTTAAGATGAGCTTGTGGGCAATGGTGAGTTGTAGGTAAATGAGGCAGTTGGGGAGTTCAAGCCAATTGAGGGTGAGAAGGGAGTGGCAGTGGTGGGATGATTTTTTTTTTAACTGGTTGCAAATTCGCAGAAATTGTGGTAACAGGATTCAAGTTTGGATCATAAGCCGAGGGGGAGATT